>NC_080422.1:37340793-37645654 GCF_029873635.1 Malania oleifera | reverse complement strand
ATATTGAGCTATCTCGTTTCATGTCGTGTTTGATCTCGAACGAGTATAAGAAGACTTAAAAGCTCGAGAATGGTCTGAGGAAGGACATTCACCAGCTTATGGGTATGCTACAGATTCGAGAGTTTTATGTTCTGGTGAATAAAGCCACCATAGTTGAGGCTGACCTCTAGGGGGATGAGGTGGTACAAGAACAGAAGAAGAGGTCAGTATCTTCTTATTCCCAGACTGGTCCTCGACAGGGACAGTGGAAGAAGAAGAAGAACTGTGGTTCGGGTTATCGTCAGAATGCCAAATGGCAGGGTCCTCATGGGGATCCATCTTCCGCGCAATGCACCAAGTGCCGTAAATGGCATGATGGTGAATGTCGATCGTTTTGGGGTAACTTCTACAACTGTGGCAAATCAGGCCACATATCCCGAAACTGTCAGGCACAGAGGAACGATATGCCTGCACAGAGACAAAACCGTGGAAGTAATCATATGACTCAGGGAAACTATCAGGAAAATACGGCTCTGGTGAGGGTGTACTCACTTACTCCAGCAAATGCAGAATATGTTGGGAACATGGTGACAGGTACCTTGTCATTGTTTTCGAATAGAGTTGTTGTCTTATTTGATTCGAGAGCAACCCATTCTTTTATATTTGCAAATTTTGTGAAACTATATGGGGTTAAAAGCCAAGTGATGAATGAGTGGTTGTCTGTGGCTACACCGACTAGGAGTGTAACTATCTGTAGTAAGATGTTGGGAAGTTGCTCAGTGGTTATTCAGGGAAGGCTGCTATCGGGAAACCTAGTAGTGTACGACATGTGTGAATTTGACATCATACTGGGGATGGATTGGTTATTCTTTAGTTATGTGGTGATTGATTGTCGTAAAAAGGTAGTAGTGTTCAGACCTCCTGGGGAGCAAAAGTATGTGTTCGTAGGACCGTATGTGCATTCGACGCCACATATTCTATTAACTATACAGGTGAGAAGGTTTCTTTTGGACGGTTGTTAGGGGTACTTAGCTTGTGTGAAGGAACCACCTCGGGATGAGCTGAAACTTGAAGATATCCAAGCGGTTAACAAATTTCTGGATGTATTCTCGGAAGACTTATCCGGTTTACCTCCCGATCGTGAGATGGAGTTTGCTATTGAATTGCTTCCAGGCAAGGCATCGATTACTAGAGCTCCATACTGGATGGCTCTAGCTGAACTTGGAGAGTTGACGGAGCAGTTGTAGGAACTACTGGACAAGGGCTTTATCAAACCTATTGTTTCGCCCTGGGAAGCTCTAGTATTGTTTGTGAAGAAGAAGGATGGGTCAATGATCATGTGCATTGATTACCATGAGATCAACAAGGTAACAATGAAGGATTGATACCCGTTGCCTCGTATAGATGATTTGTTTGACCAGTTGCAGGAAACGTGGGTCTTTTTGAATATCAGTCTACGGTCATGGTATCATCATGTGAAAGTTAGGGCTGAGGATGTTGCGAAGACTACTTTCCAAACCAGATATGGTCACTACAAATTTTTGGTCATGCCTTTTGGGTTGACTAACGCTCTGACGGTACTTATGGACCTAATGAACAGGATTTTCCATGAATACCTAGATCAATTTGTAGTGGTGTTCATGAACGATATTCTCGTATATTCTAAGAGTTCAGAAGAGCACGGAAACCATCTGAGGTTGGTACTTCAGGTTCTATGGGAGAAGAAGTTGTATGCTAAGCTGAAAAAATACGAGTTCTAGCAGAAGTAGGTCGTGTTTCTAGGCCATGTCGTGTTGAAGGGTTGTATCTCAGTTGATCTTGGTAAGCTAGAAACAGTGGTTGACTGAGTGAAACCGAAGAGAGTGCAGGATGTTCGAAGTTTCCTAGGACTGGCTGGGTATTATCGACAGTTTGTGGACGAATTCTCTAAGTTATCTGGCCCTCTAACATGGTTGATGAGGATGGGTGTGAGATTCGATTGAAACAATGAGTGCGAGTAGAGTTTTCAAGAGTTTAAACACTGGCTGGTCACTGCTCCGGTTTTGACCATCCCATCTAGGGACGGTGGTTTTGTGATTTACAGCGACGCATCGCTGAAGGGGTTGGGATGTGTACTGATGCAACAGGGGAAAGTAATTGCTTATGTTTCTCGGCAACTCAAGGAGTACGAGAAGAATTACCCTACGCACAATCTGGAGTTGGCGGTAGTAGTATATACGTTGAAAATCTAGAGACGCTACTTATACGATGAATAGTGTGAGATCTTCATAGATCACAAGAGCCTCAAATACTTTTTCACACAAAAGGAGTTGAATATGAGACGGAGAATGTGGTTTAAACTGATCAAGGACTACGATTGCACTATTAGCTATCACCAAGGGAAGGCTAATGTGGTAGCTGATGCGTTAAGTCGGAAGTCAGAGCATGCGGCAATGTCTACAGTGATAGCTCAGCATCATCTCAGATAGGATCTGGAAATTCTTGGTATGGAGTTGGTGGATGGTAATCATCATGCCTTCATTGCTATCTTGGTCATCCAGCCGATGTTATTTGAGAGGATTAAAGCCCCACAGGCTAATGATGCGAAGTTAGTCGAGATTGTGAAGAAGGTGCAGCAGGGGCTAGCTGCAGATTTTAACATCTCTGAGGGAGGTGTGCTGAGGTTTGGGACCAGGTTGTGCGTTCCAAACGATTAAGGTATAAGGAGGATGATCTTGGAAGAGGTGCATCGTTCTTTATATACGGTACATCCGGTTAGTACGAAGATGTATCAAAATTTACGCGAGTCCTTCTAGTGGAGGGGCATGAAATGACATATTTCCTGGTTCGTGGAGCATTGTATGGCGTGTCAGCAGGTGAAAGCTGAACATTAGAGGTCGGTAGGGCCGTTGCAGCCATTAAGTATTCCAGAGTTGAAATGGGAGCATATTTCCACGGACTTTGTCACCGAGTTGCCACCAACACGTCACGGGTAGAATGCAATCTGGGTGATCATGGATAGGTTGACTAAATCTATTCACTTTGTACCGATGAAGGTTAGCTTCCTTTTGAGTAGGCTAGCAAATTTTTACGTGCAAGAGATAGTCAGAATGCACAGGGTACCAGTATCCATTGTTTCAGACCGAGACCCAAGGTTCACTTTTCGATTCTGGAAGAGTTTGTAGGAAGCACTGGGGATGAAGCTTACTTTCAGGACAACGTTCCACTCGTAGACTAATGGACAATTAGAGAGGACGATACAGATCTTGGAGGATATGTTATGGACTTATATATTAGATTTCAGCAATAGTTGGATTTAGTTTCTACCATTAGTGGAGTTTGCCTATAACAATAGCTTCTAGGCTAGTATTGGGATGGCACCGTTTGTGGCATTGTATAGTCAAAGATGAAAATATCCTCTGTACTGGGATGAGGTGGGTGAACGGCAGATATTGGGTCCTGAACTCATGCAGTAGGCTTCTGAGAAGGTTATATTGATCAGGGATAGGATTAAATCAGCTCAAAGTCGGTAGAAGAGTTACACGGATGTCCGCCATCGTGAGTTGGAATTCGAGGTTAGGGGTAAGATATTCCTAAGAATCGCTCCGATGAAAGAGGTGATGAGATTCGAGAAGAAGGGCAAACTGAGCCCGAGGTATATCAGACCATTTGAGATACTGGAAGGAGTGGGTCCGATGGCCTATAGGAATGCACTACCCCCAGCGCTCTCGAGGATCCATGATGTGTTTCACGTATCCATGTTAAGGAAGTACGTGTCGGATCCATAACATGTGATTAGTTACGAATCTTTAGAGATTGGGGATGCTTTGGCGTATGAGGAGATACCCGTTTAGATTTTGGACCATAAAGTTTAGAAGTTGCGTACCAAAGAGATACCATTAGTGAAGGTATATGGTAGGTTGAGGAAGCTTCTTGGGAGTTAGAAACAGAAATAAGCTGAAAATATCCACAGTTTTTCTGAACAGTAGTTTTGATAGTAGGATCGGTATGGGTATGTATGTATGTATGTATGTATGTAATATTCTTTAATCGTAGTAATGATGTATGTTTATTCTCTGGGAGAGTTATGTAATGTTGTGAGCTTTCGAGATGGTCTGTATGTAACCATGGTATTCCTCTGCCATAAGTGAGGGTGTGTAAGTATTTGGGACGAGGTTGCCATGTAAGTGGCCACCGGTTCTTTCTAGAATCGGGTATGCGTTTAGGTATGCTGTTGAGTTGGTAAATGAGAGATTACAAATTTCAAGGACAAAATTTTGTAAGGAGGGGAGGTTGTAAGAACCAGACCCAGGATAGGTGTATTAAATAAATAAGAAACAGAAGGAAAATTAAAAAAGGTAAAAATCAACAAGGCTTGTCAACACTGCTTCTCTTCTCATCGATGAAGTCTCTTGTACAGCTCGACGACGAGTCTCAGTGGTTCATCAACAAGGAGATGCCAAGGGATTTTGGGAAATCCTGAAATCTCAGGCTCGTCGACAAGTTCACCATGACATCGATGAACTTGCTTTTGTGCCCTATTGACGAGGATGCCATCTCGTCGACAAGTCTGGCTGGATCAAAGGTCTATAAGTTGAATTTTCAATTGCTTCATGGTTAAGAAATCTAAATCCTCTCTCTCTCTAAAACTCGACACACACACACTCTCTCGCTCAAGGATTTTGGGCTATCTATTGTCGGAATCAACGATCTGACATTACCACATGGATCAGAAGGAGAATCTCTTCGTTTATAGCGAATCAGAATTTCGTTTCGAGGATTTTCAGGTTTTGACCCAAAACTGAGGTAAGGCTCTGAATCCGTTTTCATTTTGGTAGATTTGTAGAGAATAGTATTGTAAGGAAGTATTGTTCTTCGTTTTTAGGTTTTGGGAACTCGGTTCATAGTTTTGAAGCTGTAGAGTTCGTATTTTGATTTTCGGGTTAAGGTAAGGGGATTCTATTTATATCAGTTATTTTTTAAATTGAAATCGGTAAACATGTAGTTTACAATTTTATGTATGATTTGGCTACTTACTTGGGAAAATCTATCGGGTGAAAATACGAGATTTTGGAATTACTGTTTTGGAAAAATTTGGTGGTTTCGAGTATCATCTCTATTTTTGATGGAAAATCGTATGTTGTATAAAACCGTGATGTTGAGATGACCGTACCTGTATTTGTATTAAACTATATTCTAGAAATGAAAACGATATGATTTGTTGTATACCAAATAAGTGTGGAATGAACTACTATATGTAAATGTTCTAGGTTTTGTAAAACAGTTGTGACGGCTAATTACCATAAGTTGAGGGGTATAGGAACTTGAGTTCCAAAATTGTTCCAAGTTTTGTGAAATTTCCACGTCTCGGCTAATTACCGTGGGCAAACGTAATGCCTCGGCTAAATACTGTGGGCGAGAGTGTCCGACTCTATATCTGAGGGTGTGAAATATCACTTGTTTGTTCTGATTGGTCACCGATGGGTGTGAGTGGATACCAAATTAGCAATGATATCGTTGTGAGGCTTCGGTTATTGCAGGGTATCGGGTGCTTGAGTGTGATGATACTGACCGTATGTTTTGTATCGTTTGTACTAGAGCTGGATTGTGAAAATACTGGAACTGTATTGTGTTATGTTTTATGTCAAAATAACACTTGTATACCTCACACTGATATAACCTATTTTCTTCCTTACTAAGAGGTGTCTCACCCCGAATATACAAATGTTTTTCAGGTCCTTCGAGTAGCCGAAACTAGCGTCCTAGTGTTCAGGAGCGTGGTTTTCGGTTAGCTGCGTATAGTACTTGAGTAAGTACTGATATTTGTTACTAGGTGGTCAATGTTGGGTTTTGTAGACACTCGGGGTATGTACTGTATTTTGGAGCGTAGATTCTAGTTATGTATTATCTTTGGTTTGGTACGTTGTATGTATTAGAAAGAACATTTCCACTACGTATGTGATGTGTATGTATATGTATGTGAATGTGTATAGGGTATACGTGTACCCCACGGGGTCGAACCCTCATTAAGTGTAGTATCATGTATGTTTTAATTGATACAGAGATAGGTTAGGTTACTAAATTCACACCTGGGGCCTATCCGTAGGTTCGGTGTGTGTCATAAGGTAAGTGAAGTATTTTAATGTTTAATAGGCTATTTGGAGTATTCGAAACCTAGGAAGTGTAAAACAAAAATTGTTCTGGGAAATGAGTTGTTTAACTTGGGAAACATGTGATTTTTAGGGTTTTCAGTTTTGGACGCCGCGAGCGTAGGAATTGGGTGTTTACAAGTCTCTCAGTAAACTAGGTAAGGGGAATAAATTATAACAATATTTTAGAAATTATAGGTTGAATGAATATGCGAAAATGGTAATATGATATGAATATCACATGAAATTGTGTGGCATATGAGTAATACTGAAGTGTGATGTTTTGGAATATGAAATGTGATTATAGAAATGTTTTCTATGATAAATGAGGAAATATGAGAATATGTTATGTTTTATTGAGAAATGTGGAAATTTGTGAGATGATATATATATATATATATATATATATATATATATATATATTATGTGAATGGAACGAGTATTGAAAAGATGAGAAAGAAACATAAAATGATGAACATATTGAAATGTGATATATACCATCATGGGATGAGAGATGAATATGAAAATGTGAATATGGGAATGTGAATTGTTGAAATGTGAATACTGGAATATGAATATGAAAATGTGAATATGGGAATGTGAATGTTGAAATGTAAATACTGGAATATGAATATGAAAATGTGAATACTGTAATGTGGAAGTTGAAATGTGAATACTGGAAATGTGAAAATTGCAATGAGAATTCTGTAATGTGAATACTAAAATGTGAATGCTAGAAATGTGAATATTGTATTGAGAATACTGTAATGTGAATACTGAAATGAGAATATGAAAATGTGAATATTGCAATGTGAATGCTGCAATATGAATACTGAATTGTGAATGTCAATGATGAAATGTGGAAATGAGAACCCTGATGGACGATTGTTGATATTGAGCACAATACCGTTGCTAGTGAGGTGTTGGTGCAACCACACAGTCTCGTGGTGAGTGTAGTGTGGGCAGTCGATTGAGCCAGTGAGAAGGGTAGTTTTTTCCCTTGGGTCTGGACTAGGGTTACGGCAGGCCAATCATACTACAGATGCATGGATGGATTTTCTATTTTGATCTAACCGGGTAAGCCTATCGCGGTTAGATTCAGCCTTTGGGCCGCACAACCTCAACCATAGGGGGAAGCATGATGTGGAGAATATTTTTAGGGCAACATAACCTCGACTATGGGGTGAAGCATGGCATGGAGGATATCCTCAGGGCAGCCATGAGTTACAGATGAGGATATATTGGTTATGAAGGACACTCATGTGCTAGATGATGAAACGAAATTGAAAGTGAAAAGAAAGAGCGTGAATTTAATAACATAAAAAAATAAGTCAAAATAAAACTCTCCACCTGAGGGCTTACTGAGTAAGGTGAGCGCCTTGATAAGTATCAGTTGTAGCCGTACCTGAGTTAATTGGGTAAGGTTAAAAAAGATATCAGAATAGAGGGGAGCTACATGTATAGGCGTGTAACCTCCCCTATCCTCGGGAACTTTCACTGATAAATATGGGTTGCATGTGAATGGGTTGAAAAATGGAAATAAAGCTTTAAAAAACTTGTATTTTATATCTATATGATTATGAGAATATTTGGTAAATTTTCTCAGATGGTATTATCACTGAAATGGATATATATATTATAATATAATGAAACTCATATTGCCACACACTAAATAATTTCTTCCGTCTTACTGAGATGTGTCTCTCCTAAATATCTAAATATTTTAGGGAACCATGACAGGCTAGGAGATAGAGCTCCAAGATAGAGGGGAGCTGATACCCTGATTAGACAGGGTGAGTATTTTGAGCTAGGGATGTATGTTTCCCCTAGAGTTTTGATTGATTTTTGGGAGTGTGTTGAATATGTATATGTGTATGGATGTTTAGTACTCTAGGTATTTATATTCTGAATGGTTTATAAATAATGACTTCCGCTGTTAGGGATGTTTATTTGATTGTTTACCCCGTACCCACTTCGGGTTGGGTTATATTTAAATGGTATTAGAGATTTTGATGTGGCCGATGTTTGAATATTATTGATTTATTATTTATTGAAAAAAAAAATGGTGTGAAAATCGGGGCGTCACACGGTGGCTTGGGCGAACTTCGCTGATTGGCAGGGGAGGCGCGCCTGTGAGCTTGGAGGAGGGAAATCGGATGAGAGGGTGGGAAAGGGATTTCAATGCGAAGAAACGAAGGGGATATATCTAGGTCAGGGTTTTAGTGATGATTCAAAAACCTCCAGTAATAGTCTAGTATTAGTGACAGTACTAATACATAATTATTCGTGACGATTTTTAAAAATCGTCACTAATGGTAGGCTATTTGTGATGGATCATAATTGTCACTAATAGAGCATTTTTAGTGACAGTTTATAATTTCGTCACTAATAGCTTAACTATTAGCAACGAATTTGATTTTCGTCACTAATGACCCATTATTAGTGATAAATTTTGCTCTATCACTAATAAATTCGTCACTACAAATATCTTATGGAATTTGAGAATAGACATGAATATTCCTCATGAAAGAAAAGTCAGAGGCAGGTCAATTTTTTAAAAATTTTAACACCGTGATCGAAACATAATTCCAAGCAAAAAATACAGATTATGAAAACTGATAATGCCAAAGGATATTTCAGATCCATTCTTGATGATTATCTTTTGAGTCAAGGTACAATACACTGAAGTTCTTGTGTTGACACTCCTTAGCAAAATGGTATTGCCAAAAGAAAAAACCAGTACTTACTAGATATTGCTCGATCCCTCATGTTCTCTACACATGTAACGAAACACTTTTGGGGTGTGAAGCCATTCTCATTGCAGCCTACCTCATAAACAAGATGCCCTCTCACGTTCTTAAATTCCAAACTCCCTGTCAAACTCTACTTTAGTCCTTTCCCAATACTCGACTCATATCCACTATTCCCTTCAATGTATATTCGGGTGCTCAGCTTTTGTTCATGTTCATAGTCAACATCGGCCGGGTACCGGTAAACTTGATCCTAGAGCCCTTAAGTGCATTTTTCTTAGGTACTCTCCAAACTAAAAGGGTTATAAATGCTATTCACCGGCTACTAAAACATATTATCACTCCATGGATGTCACCTTTTTTTAGCAACAACCATATTACCCCAAATCTGAAATTCAGGGGGAGATTACATAGGAATTCTAGCTTTGGGATATTGAAGAGTTATCTCACCCTTATTTTGATTCTGGCCTTTCTAACCTATCACAAATTTATGAATTTATTCCAACTGTTGACTCTATTTTTCCTTCACATCTCTTCTTAGAATCTCCCTTGAAACATCGGCATCTAGATACTATTCAACCAACAAAAAATGATGAGTTGATTTATTCACAGAGGAGAAGGAACCAAAAGGAGATAAAACAACAAGCATCCCTTTAGCAAATACAAGAGTTTGATCCGAGCCTTAGATCAAGTGAAAATCCACCAGGTAACTTTAATCCCGAGATTTCCCATAACGAGTTAACTAGTGATGATAGTGATTGTCCTATTGCTGTGAGAAAATGTGTGAGATCATGCACAAAACACCCAATATACACTTTCGTGTCATATCAGGGGCTGTCATTGATTTTTAAATCTTTTGTTGCCAACCTCAACAAAATTCAGGTTCCTAATAACATACAAGAGGCTCTCAGTACAGCTGAATGGAAGTCTTCTATCTAGGAAGAAATCAATGCACTAGAAAAGAATGGAACATGGAAGATCACAGAATTACCAATTAGAAAACGTCGAGTAGGTTGCAAATCGATATTCACTATGAAATACAATGAGGATGAAAGTTGAGAGTGAGGGTGCACTTCGATAATGCAGGGAGGATAGGGAGGAGGGTTTGATCGTGCGGGGAATTGGGAGAGGGGGGGATTTGGGATTTCAATGCAGAGGGGAAATAAGGGTTCTAGGTAAGGGTATTAGTGACGAAAATATTAATCACTAATACCCAAAAATTTGTCACTAATATTTTCCTACAATAGTTTTAGCAGGAATCTACTATTAGTGACGATTTTATTTTCATCACTAATAATGCATTTTTAGTGACGGTTTATAATTTCGTCACTAATACCTTAACTATTAGTGACGATTTTTCATAACCGAAATTGTTACTAGTAGTAGCCTATTAGTGACGGTTTTTAATAACTGTCACTAACACCCAAAAAATCGTTGCTAATATTTTTCCATAATATTTTAGTGACAAAAGTATTAGCGATGATTTCATTTTCGTCACTAAAAGAGCATTATTAGTGATAGTTTTAAAAACCGTCACTAATACTTTGACTATTAGTGACGATTTTCATTTTCGTCACTAATGGTTCATTATAGTGATGCTTTTAGCTTCATCACTAATAATTTCATCACTAAAAACCCGTTTTTTTGTAGTGATGTTTGATCTCCCTGTGCACTACTTCCTTGTCATCTCACAAAACACTAATCCTAACCACCTTGAAGAATGATTTTGCTTCAATTTTTCTAGATATTTTTGCATATTTTTTGTGGTTCCTTGATTTGTAGTAGATGGGTCCTAAATATTGTAGTTGGAAGCAAAAAAAATATTATGGCTTGAGGCTAAGGATGATTATTTGTAGCTCATCCATGTGACAAGGTGACTTGTTTATTGATTTATTTACAAAGAACCTTGAAGAGCACCTCAAGAGTTGAGCATAAGATTTCAAAGAACAAATGCTTAGTGCATCGGATAACACTAATACTACTCACATTGCATCTCAAATTTAAAAATTGTTGGATATTTTTTTATTGTACTTATATGTTTATCTCTCATTTTGCTTAATTGTTGTTTTACGTTGAAATTTATAGCTATTGGGTTGTGTCTCTTTATTTTAATTGAGATTAGATGCATAACCTATTTTCTCTAGGGTTTATATTTTGCCAACAAAAGGAGTTGATTTCTTTATTCCAACCTTAACTGTTATCCCGTGGATTTTAAGCATTTGATAATGTTGCTCTAAACAATTTATCTTTAACAAAAATTTGTATGGTTTTTTTAACACTCTTTGGCACCTCCGTCCTAATCTTTTTTACATGGTGATAAAAAGGGGGAAAGTTCTTGGCCTTGGTGGCTTAATTTTGTTGTGACAATGCTAGTTCTTACTTGTTGATGGCTCTTGATGTGGTGGTGATAGTTTCTATTTGGAATTATACATGATTTAATATGATGATGTATGTTTGCTCCTTTGTGATTTGGTCATGGCTTCACATCCAAGGAAAAGCATTATTATATAAAAGTAGAGGTAAGATTGCATAACCTATGACGACCCTCCCCCCTACCCTTGCAAAGCGGGGAACCTTTTGGCCTAGGGATGCTCCGTTTTATGTTATTTGATATCTTATGTTATTTGACTCTAATAATGCTTGATATGATGATAATATGCTTTTGTTGTGATTATACTTTTGAAGATTGTTTACTACTATGTTTGTTGAAATGTCTATTGAGTGCGTTTATTGGATCATCTTATGGAATTAGTTCGTGATATTTTTTTCTCCATATTTTTTATTGATGGCATAAACTTAGGACAACTCTTCAAATGCTTTTTAATGCTTTCCCTCAAATGTTTTTTTTTTTTAAGTGTTTTGTCATCATTCAAAGGAGGGAGATTGTTGAAATATTAATTATGTGTGCTTATTTGTTTAGTTTTGATATATTTCATTTAGTTTGAATTTTGATGTTTTGCAGAACAAAATTGATAAGTATATATATATAGGATTATCTTTTAAAAACACATCATCAATTTATATCCTCTCTATTTACCATTAGATGACTTGTTAGATATATCATAAGTCGACTCATCAAACGTCTTATGCATGGTAGTAATTTTATTATGTACAATTACTTGCTATTGTACTTGATATTCTCTTTATGAACTTGTTTTACAAATCATCTATTGCAAGATATTATCTCACATTTACGTAGATTTTTTGATATTAATCTTATTCCAAGTCTACGATATATATATATATATATATATATATATAAATCTTATTCCAAGTGTTGGACTTTATTTATCATTTAATTTTAAGTTTGCAAATTATCTTAACATTTTATTTTATTTTATTTTTTATATGCAATGAGGTTTTGAAATAAATTTGATTTTGGGTTGAGTTAATTACATTTTGGAAAATATTTCATATATATTACTAGATTAGGAAATTATTTAAACTTTGAATCCTTGATTGATTTACTCACAATTTGAATCACGATTTGATTGATTAATTTTTGAAAAATAATTTGAATGTGGTTGACTTATAAGATTTCAGAAAGGTGACTATCTTTTTACAAGGTAAGTCATTTTTAAATCTTCTTGATTTAAGATTGTTTTAGTCGCAATCCTTCAAACTTGAACTGCACAATTAGTTGCAATTGTGTTCAATCTATTTCAATTATTGTTAATTGATTTTTGGAATCCTAATTGAACCACGGTATTTGACTTTATAGAGTGATTTTCTAGCAAGCTAGTTGGGAGCCTCTTCTATATAGGTCTTCTTTACTTATAAAACAACAAGCAATAACAGAAAAGAAACAAATAAAATGCTCTAGCGTACTAACATTGAGTCTAGTAACACTTAATTATTGAGTAATGACTAGTCTCATGAGTGATTTTTATATAAACATTTTTATAGTATAAGTATTTGGATTCAATGAATCTATAAGCACTTTTTTATATCATAATAGGTTATATTATAATATGTGCTTGGCGCCCAAATTTAAAATGTACTTATTTTCTCATAACAATAGGTATTTTATGTCAAAAACAGAACTCTTTTTTTGTAAAAAAAGTATTAGTAAAACAGTTATGTGTGAAGGTAACAAATCTTGCACAACAAGTAATTTCCATATGAGATAGAATTTAGGTAAGACAACAGTATGATTAAAATAAAAAAAATAAAAATCAATTATAGTTTACTAACAATTGTTCAAAATCCTTAAAATTTAATATTACATAAATCATAGTATTGTTTGCTGTAAATGAAAAATCAACTATGACTTGTACTAGCTCAAGTATAATCTCATAAATTGCGACCAATCATGCTACAATATGACTCCATCAAGAAGCATCCATTTATCTCAATATATTGGATCATGGAAAAGTAGGAGCGCACATATATACATGTTACCTCTTTTAGGAACACAATCTTCCATTTTGTTAAGTTTAGTGACGCATGTGTAAAAAGTTGACTATTGAGTAGTGCAAAAGACATCACAAATCTACTAGATGCTCCTCTCAACTCGATCCATGGGACTCTCGCTTTTGTGTTTCTTTCTCCTTTCCAGCACCAATTGGATCTACACTTTCATGACGACATTTGAAAGAGATCAGACAACATCTTAGATGCTAAGTGCCTACTAGCTTGATCTTTTCAAAGAGATTATCTTGAACTTTTTCTAAATAGGTTGAAAACTAAGCTCTTCTAAGAGCTCGTCTCTTGGGTTGGGTTAGTAAAAATCCTAATATGTGTGTTTGGGTGTGTATGTGTTGATCATTGTTTTATTTTCTATTTCGTATATCTTGTATAGGGAGGGATTAAGTGACCTGTGAACATAGTTGTTTAAATTGTATTTGGCTTGTTTAAGTCGTGGGAAGCTAAAATAGCATAATTGAGTTAAATACATGCACGTGATTATTGGCCATGTGGTCATTTTGGGTTTTGAACCCGTTGAATTTGGACAAGGTTTGTCTCTGTGTAGTTTACACAATTTGTTGTAATACTATTTAGTATAATAAAAAGTCCAAATAGATTAGTTTGGGAGTGAACGTAGGTCAAGTTGACCAAGTTATTATAAACCTTCTTATATTTATGTGATTGTTTGGATGATTATTTCTTTGTTTTAGCACTTAATAATTGCTTTGAATTAATTATTAATAAAATTTTTAAATACCTAATTCACCCTCCCAAATTGGGTGCCAATAACTGGACCAACACTTGATATCAAAACAATTGCTTTAATACCATTTCTTGTACTTAAGAATAAATTCTTATGGCATCAACACTAAGCACTAGTTTCACTAAATGTCGCTCAACCAATAGACCTCCTTTGTTTGCTAGCAAAAATTAACTAATGGAAAGTTATTATAAATGATCCTTAGATTCTTGTTAGAATTATTGATGGTGTATCTATTATAAAATATGAAAAATGAATAGGATGATTTTGATAAGAGAAAAATCCAAATTAATGTTAATGAGTTCAATCGTGTTTTTGAATGTGGTGTAACTAAAGAAATTTGGGGTAAATTTGAAATTTTGCATGAACTAAACAAGTTAAGGAATCTAAAATAAATCTCTTCTACATGACTATGAGATGTTTTGTATGAAAGATAATGTTTCTATTTTTAATATATATATATATATACACTTTGATTTGTTGATACTAAAAACCCAAGGAAAGGATTAGGTAAGTGTTTTACTAATGGTGAATTAACTGAAAAGGATTCCCAATCCTTGTTGAAGACATGGGAAGCCAAAATAACAACAATTTTAGAAGCCAAGGAACTCAACAACTTGTTGTTAGATGAGCTAATAGGCTTGTTCATCACTCATGTGATCACATTAATAGCGCCAATGAGACCAGTCAAAAGAAGAAAGTGGTAACATTTAAAGCAAAGTTAGAAGATAGTTCAACTAAAAAAATGAGGAGATTAACTATTAGCAACTACTAACAAATTCCTTAAGAAAAGGGTTTTCTAAAAAGGAAGTTGTATTGAAAAATGTCAAAGATGGAAGATGTAATATTCTATTAATATAAGAAATAGGGACACTATTGATATAAACTATCCTCTATACAAAAAGAGGAAAAGTAAAAGTAAGAATAAAGCTATGGTAGTCACTTGGGGCGACATAGAACTCAAAAAGTGAATCTAAAGGTCACGAGATGACAATTCTCTATTTGATGGCAAATTTGAAGGAAAAGCTCAAGTAACACCCTCTAAACTCTCCTTTACTTTACAACAACTTCAAGATGCTTTTGAAGAGTTATACTCAAAATATTTAAGAAGAAAACAAAGAATAAATGTTTTGGAAAAGAGAACAATGATTGACCTACAAGTCTATTAACCAAAAGAAGCCATGTATAATGCATTACATTCTAATGGATTAACCTAGGAATTCCTTTTGCCTTTTAGATTTGTGGAAGTTTTTGTTTTTGTTTTCAATGTTAAATTTATATTTCAAAGGCCTATGCCATTAGTATCATTCTTTGTTTTTATCACACTTGGCATCTTGGTCAATGGTTTGTTTCTTTTTAGATTTAGTCTCACATTTCTTGTTTATATCTTGAACCTCTTTCGAAGTGATAGCACTACTTGGGATTCATGAATAAACAAGCACCAGGAGTCCACTATATCTACACAAAGCTAGGCACAACTCGTTCATTTGGAAGGAGTTAAAAAATGGTGTAACCAGGCGCGACACATACATATGCAATCATTTTTTTTATTTTTTTTGGCAAAGCGATGTTATTTTGTTCTTACTGTTTCAAAATAAAAAGGAGGTGTTCAAAACAATGTCTAGTTAACTCCCCTTTGTTCTCTTTCTCCTTTGCCTCTGTCAGCGCAAAATTCGCTGGAACCGCAATAGTTCTCGATTATATACCCCCTGGCATTCTAGAATCCTAGAAAAGCCATCCAACACCTTCCTTTCATCTTATTGACCTCCAACCATCCTTACTTGTGTAAGCATCCATTGTTGCACCACTAGCTTCGGCTGGCTGCGGTTGCAATCTGGTTGACCATCCCTTCCCCCAGTTTTTATCCCCCCCCCCCCTCTCTCTCTCTCTCTCTTTCTCTATCTATCTATTTATCTATTTTTCTCATTTTCTGTCAACCCAACTCTCTCCCCCCTTAAACCCCATTTTCTCAAAAGAACAAACCAAAACTTATAACTGAAGCTTATGTGAGCTCCATCTCTCTCCCTCTCTCTGCAGAAGTTTCAATCTAGTATTGTGTATGCATGTTAAATAGATGCATGTTATGGTTAGTATTGGCATGTGTAGCAAGCTGGATTTGTATGCAACCGTGAGTGTTATGCATGGTGCTTCATGAATGTGAATGTGCATATGTGTGTGGAGTTATATGTATAGATGTGCACGTGAATAAGAGGATGCATGTGGTATAGCCATGAAGATGGTAATTCATGAGTGCCCTATGCATTTGCATGCATGACATTCTATGTAAATGGTGTGTAAAGCTGAAGGTGTAGGGCAGTAGCTATGCATGAGCATATACGTGTTACTCATGCATATGAGTAGGGGTGTTCTTGAATGTGTGGTGGTGGAAGTGTGTGCATACACATGCATGTTAGCTTTACTGTAATCCCAAAATAGGGGTGAATTGGTATTTTAAAAAATTAATCCCCTAGGTCAGTCCACTAGCAGCAGTATTACACAAGCCTAAGGTCAATCTAGTGCGTATAAAATAAATCAGTATATATATTTAGTGGAAATTAAAATGCACAAGTGATTTAATTAAGCATGCAAGATAAAGCAGTAAATAGAGACGACACCAGAAATGTTATCGAGGTTCGGCGAACTTCCTACATCCCCGCCTTGGCTCACTAGCACAAGGATTACACTATGAGCTCACTTAACGAGTGGAGCAGCACTTAAATACAACTAGGTCAATTAGCACGGGGCTAACCTCAACCTTTACAACCAATCTTTCCAGATTGGATTACTACCCCCTCAGGCCACGCTTGGAATACAATAGTATTTTAATACAAGATGCGTACAAATATAATGCTTCTTAATCAAGCATATTTGCACTAGTAATAATCAAAACACACCGATCATGTAAGAACAATAAGCTCAATGGTATATATGTGCAATCAACACTCAGAATAGTGATTATCTCAAATCAGGCACAAGAGTGTATCTACGCAAATCTTTGAAACTAAGTAATGATAAAATCTCAATCTCAGTTTAGGGTTTCAAATATTCAAACCAATAGAAATTTAGAATATCTCAAAAATAGTTTTCTCAATATCAAAGCACATGAAGATATTCAAATATGAGCTTGTAAAAATACTTTTGCACACAAAAATTACAAGCACTAATCAGCCTTGCAATGATAATTCAAAGACCCACTTAGCTATAAGATTTTTCCCAACCAAAGATTTATTAAATAAAATCAAGGGGAAAAATATTTGCTTAACCCTCAAACGAAAATCAAATGCAATATACAAATGAGGGTATTAGCACACTAGAACAATCAATAAGCACTCACAAAGATTTGATTTCTCAATAGAGTAGTAGACTATGAGTGTATGAGGTTTGTATAGCAAAATAGGGCTTAGGATTTTTCAGAGGATTTTTGCTTAATCTCTTTTGCTAATTAGTCCCTAATCCAAGAAAATGAGCCCCTATATACAGAGAATGGCAAAATTTTGACTGTTGGGGATATAGGGGTAATTATTAAAATTGTTTAAGAAAATTAACCCCATTTAACCTTTCTTAATCGCAGTAAAAATTAAAACAACCCAATAGTTTTGGGCGCCTGATCCACGATTTGGTCGCCCAAATAAACAAATGAAAAAAGTTGATTTTTGAAGTTCGGGTACCTGAATCATGGCTCGGTTTGATGAATAAAGACGATTTCCATTATGTCCAAGGTTTAGTCGCCTGGTCTAGAGTTCAGTTTACCAAACTCATGTGTTCGGTAGCCTGAGGCATTTTTGAATGTGAAGTTCAGGCTGCCGAGCTGGTGGGAAAATTTAGAATTGTAGTTCGGTTGATCGGGGACACTACGTTCCTTTTGGTTTGGTCACCCGAGACCAAGTCAACACTCTAACTAATCAATGGTTCGGTCGCTCGAAGTGTTTTAAACACAACAGTTCGGTCACCCAAAGCCTCACTGATTTTACTCTATAAGTCCAGTTTGACTTCAATTAGTTCCTCTAATAATATATGTGTTTTTGGGGACAACTTATGTGTATGTGCAAGGACCTAAGGTCTTTTTAAAGCCTTTTGAGCTTATTGCATTTACATGCATAATATACAGTGATTATTATAGACTTTTTCCTAGATTACTATTACAAACCCAAATTAGCATAAAAATAAATTTCAACAAGAATAAATCTCCTGGGTCTTTAGACTTTAAGTCTTCTCATGCCATCAAGTGATCTTACAAATATGAACCTGCACACAAACTTAATAGATATTAAATACATGAGTATTTGTCATAATCAAAATTGGGTATGACCAATAAGGTTAACAATGCATATATGATGATGAGGTGGATGTTGGCATGTTCCTATGAACATATATAAGGTCAGGAGGATATGTATCTTATGGATGAATACATTTGTGTGAAATGTGAAATGTACGTGTATATGAATGTATGTGCATGATGATAATGTGTGTATGTGTACTTGTTAATTAGGCGGCATGAAGTGTGTGCACGGTTAGTGTAGGTATGTGAACATGGATGTGAAAGTGTGCAAATGGGAGTGTGAGTGTGTATTTTAATGGGTGGCGTCATGTGTCTTTGGGTGTTTACATCCATATATGTGAGATTAGATGTTTTTCCATATGTATGTATGCCCCTATATATGAATGTATGTACGTATGTGTCCTTGTGGGTTTTAGCATGCATGTGTCGACTAATGTTGGTAGTATAGTTAGAGTTATGTTAATTAGAGCATGAATTTGAATGTGTGTGCATGCTCAAAATAGGTATTTGTACAAATGTGTATGCCAATATTAGGACACATGTGAGTATGCTTGTAGGAGTATGCATGCATGCATGTAAAGTCATGTATATGTGTCATGAATGTTTTATGTTTGTTTATGAATGCATGTGTATGTGAGAGCGTGTTTAGTGGTTCATTAATGAGTGTATTAGTGCATGTTAGTTACATTATATGATATTTCATGTTGTTGCATTAGCATAGGTGTGTGTTCTTATTAGTGAATGATAATGCTATTGAGTGTGTAGGTGATTAGTTTAAGTAAGTGTGTTTTATGAGTGTTGTTAGGAACCATGCACCAGTTAGTGTCAATATTTGCTTTGATTACTTTTGATAGTATGTGATTATGATTTCTTTTCAAAAACTCAAACATGAAAAGTTATTTGGTTAATGATTGTGTAATCCCATGAATCTAAGTACGTAGTTTTGGTTTCCAAAACTTAATCCCAAATTATAATGGGATAAGGGGAATATTTTACTATATAGTGTCTTCTTTCTCTTGTCCCTAAGCACGACAAGAACTTTTAACCTCAAAAGATCGTATGGTCGAGGAAAATTAAGGTCTTAACCAACAAGATTAGGCCAAATGAACCAATGAATACTAAATTAGATATTTGTCCTTAACTTCGCAATTTAGAGCCTCCGCCTATGAAAATTTCTTTTAAAAAAGAATCAAAAAGTTGTTTTCAAAAGTCTTCTTCATTTAAAAAGACAAGTCAATGATTAAAACTTAGAATTTTTTCATCAGACACATCCATTTTCAAATTAGTTTTAAATCGGTAACAACGTGATATCTATTTCAAACACATTCTTGAATTGGCAACTATAGATTCTCATTTCAAACACATGTTTTCAATTGATAACATTCCGATCTTTTTGGATTAACCCTTTGCATTATCATCACTAGCATCATCATTTTTTTTTTTTGAAAAATTAAGGTTTTGAGGCCAATCCCTTTTTAAAGCAATACTCTAGACTTATAAATTCATATTGGAGTGCTGATACACGTAATGACATTATTGAATGACCAAACGAGGTCTTTTTATTCTATTTATTTCATCTATCTTTTTTTTAAAGGGCACGCACACACACGTAATTGTAGTGACCTTTCATAAACAGGTGCCAAGGGGTGCTGGTTAACTTACCATCATTGAGATGATTAGTTAGTCACTTTCCCTACGCATAAATGAACTTGTAGACCCAATCTCTAATTTCCATAAATTTAGGATTTTTCGTCATTCTTTCTTTGTAAAAAATAAGGTGGCAACTTCATTGTTTGTGTGTTTTTATGTTTTGTTAGTCTATTAGCATGCCCCCTTTTCTTTAGTCTTCTTATTTAGGAATCACCAGGTGTTGGGAAATGTTCCTTCATCAGTACCCCATAAGCTATCTAGTGTTGACTATCTCTATCATTTCATCTCTACACTATTTGTGGCTAGGTTGATCAAGTAAGAAGTTTTTGCTTTCTTATTAAACAGTGCAGGAAATTATGAGAAGGGCTATTATACTGTTTTTGGGGGGGGGGGGTGCTCACTACATATCTTTTACATTGAATAAGGGGTGAAATAGGATAGCGAGCATGACACACCTTAGTTTAATAAATATCTATCTTTTTTTCTATTATTTTTATCCATTATATTATGGGTGAGGGGTGTGCTCACTACATATCTATTAGTAACGGTTGCGAACTATCACTAAACGTTAACAATAGTGGGTGTTTCAAAACTGTCACTAATAGTATGTCTTTAGTGATGATTTTTAGCCCAAAAAATAGTGTCAGTTTTAGTGACGGTATTACACTTTTACTGACAGTCCACCTCCATCACTACAACTAATTGTTCATCAGTGGTGACGGTTTCCAAAATTGTCACTAATAGTTAGTTGAAACCGCTATTATAGTCACTAATCCATAAGTGTCACGAAGTCCTCACTAATAATTAATAGTGATGGTTTTCTATTATTAGTGATGGTTTAAAACCGTCACTAAAAGTCTTCTTTTTGTAGTGTATGTATATTTAAACCATTGATTTTAATTAAATACCTCTACATCTCTCTCTCTCTCTCTCTTCCTCTCTCTCTCTCTCTCTCTCTCTCTCTCTCTCTCTCACACACACACACACACACACACAGTTTCAAGAAAGCTCAAGAGCCCTTCCATGTCATCGCCTCTTACAACAAGTTCTTGGTTCCTATGCCAAGTGTCCTGCCATATTCCTCCTCATCTATTCCTATTTCTTGATTTCTCTTAATATTTCATTGAAGTTTGTGTATGATTTTTTGTTAGGGTTCGACCATTGATCGCCATAGTAGTAAAGAAATTTGACATCTTGGACTCTGCCCATTGCCCTTCATTCTCTTCCTTCTCTCTATCTCTCCATCGTTTTGGTGTTCTTCAAGGTAGTTTCTTTTACAAGTTTCTTTGTCATCTTGCAAAGCTTCACTCTCTCTCTCCCTCTCTTTCTCTTCTTTTCTTCGTCATCTGACTTGTCTAATATGAAATCTTAAGTTACATACACACTTCCACTTCTTGACTTTTATTTTATTGGAAGTGAAAAAATCAAGTCCTCAAATTTTCTTTGTTTTTTTTTTTTTTGTACTTATGTATTTTCATCTCTCTTGAAACGCCAAATTTACAGTTCTTCCAAAGGATTTGAGTGAATATAATTTTGACTAAATATATGCAAGATTGCACATTTTAACTCAAGATTGTGTCAAAAAAAAAAAAAAATCCAGCTTTAATCAAGGTTATGTGTAAGGGGGTGTGAGTCCAGTGAGAGGCTATGTCGGTACCATATACTACTCAACTCCATCACCAATCTTAAATGTGAATCTTGAATTTAGATTGAAGAATTTTGTAATTCCTCATTGTTTCAATATACTTTCATTGATTTTTCGTCAGCATTATCAAATTTTTCGGCGCCAAAGGATACTTATTGTAGTATTTTCAATCGATTATCATTACCTTCTAGTTTAAGCCACCAATGAGATCCTCTCCTCTCTTGTTATTTCTTTTCTTATTATTATTATTATTATTATTATTATTATTAGTTGAGATTTTGTGTTTATGATTTGTAGGCTTGATATTTGTTGTGTTTTCCATTTGCAAATCTTGGAGTATACAAAATTTTTCCAAAAAAATACCATTGCAATTTTATTTTTTTTCTTTTATCTTTTTTATTTTAGTATAGCTTGGATTCACACCTAAACTCAAACGTGTGCTTTGCCTGTGTAGGGCGTGATTTATAAAATTGTATATGTGAAATAATTTTACATAAAAAAACTCAAATGTCAACTTTTCTTGTGTAACACAATTTATCTTTGCACACGCGGCCGATCCCAGGTCCAAATAAAGGAGCAAGGTTGTATTGGGTAGCTGACAGTTAGAGTAAAACTTTGTCAAATCTTATTATCATAAATTTTTAGCAAATTCACTTTGTCATGGAAATAGACCAAGTCTGTATAAAAGGGAAAAGGCTAATAAGTTAGCATAAAAAATTAAGATTAAATTAGCAACTTGGAATATAAGGGCTTTTGCAAGCAAAAATATGGAAATAGTGGGACTAAATTTTAGAAGGAAAATTAACTTGATTTGCCTTTAAGAGACGAAATGGGTAGGAGAGAAAGCTAGAGAAATTAAAAAACTTAGGATTTAAACTTTGATACACTAGAAAGAGACATAAAAATGGGGTGAAAATTATTGTAGACAAATATTTAAAAGATAATATAGTAGATGCTAAAAGAATAGGGGATAGGATTATTAAAATCAAGAAAGATCTGGGCCTAGAAATAGCAAAAGTCATTAGTGCATATGCTCCCCAAATAGACTTTGTAACACCTCAACCCCGAGGGGCCTGGGATATAAACTTTTTACTACTAATTTACAGCGGAAGCAAAATAAACTCAATTTTTATTAAACCAGAGCGCTAATTATCCATATTACAATCATTTATTTCAAAAGAAAAAAATTTACACAAACATAAATATCTGAAACCATACTAATATTTCTAATCAATCTTTATTTTTCTAATCCCCACCCGCATGCTTGCTAAGCCTGATTTCTGACATGTCCTTCAGAGTTATCTGAAATAAAATATGATTGGGGTGAGACGACGCTCAGTAAGTAAATAAGATTATTATTAGTGTGTGGCCAAAATGAGCTTTTTAAAAATTTCGTAAAACAATATTTAATACTATAACTTCAAGACTGCTTTTAGAATAAATATAAATTTAAAAATTTTTGCATAAAACTTTTGTCGTCAATTTCAATAGTAAAATTTTATAATCATATACTATAACTGTTAAATTAAACTTTTAACTTTAAAACTATAAAAATATTTAATGATAAACATACATATACTTTTCCTTATACGTTTTCCTTAGATTATCATTTAAGCACCAGAATGATCATTTTTACGTAAACTTACACTTTTCCTTCAAATCATCAGTAACTTTGTACACGTAATTAAATATGTATAAACATATATTATAAAAACCATCCTTAGGCCTGTTTGCCGTAAGTCATGTTTACTCCCATGACTGGGTTGTGCGGTTCGAAGACTGGACTTAGCTGGCTGGCCGATCAAACTAAATCAACGTACGTAAACTTTAAATGAGATTTTTCTTATTAAGTCCTGGTCCGGAACTAGGTGTGCACTCAGGAGAAATCCACTAACATAAATAACGACTCTGTAAACAGTGTGGGTGCACTCTGATCCGTATAAACTTTAAGCTGTAGTACCGAACATCTGTAACTTTGAACTTTCGTTGCCATAAGGGATTTTAAAATCATCTTATTATAATTTATACAATTTAAAATAATATCGTAAAAATCTCATCTTTACTCATATTTTCATAAAAATGCAACGTAAAAATAAACTCATGCCACACAATTTTTTTGTTAAAAATATATATAATTTTATTTTTGAATAGAAAGAAATTCTGAAAATTTACCCGAGGGGATTAAAACATTTCTTAACCCAAAAATAAATGCAAGTATATTAAAGATAGAATTGGTATAATTAAATATGCGTAAAAATAAACTCATGAAAATTTTGTGGAACTAATTAACATAATTGAAATTTACTTATAAAATAAACTTGGGTATAAATTTTAAATAAAAAAAACTAACATAATCAAAATTTACTTACCTTCTTCCTTATGAATACTGTAACTATCTTTAAGAAATGAGATCGAAAAGAGTGGGTGATTGAGAACTTATTCAAAAATTCTCTCCACCACAAATTCTTTCACTCACTAATCCTTCTCTTTCTTGGAAAATTGTTGTGAAAAAGGAAGGTTGAGAGCTCCCTATTTATAAGAAAATTTTGGGGAAGAAATGAAATTTATAAAAATGTGGGGAGACGGGTGAAATTATAATTTTTTAAAAATTAAAGAATGGGCAAGGTATGGGTCGAGTATGAGATGGGGATGGAGGCCATGTGGGAGTGCTTGCTACCATTCCCATTAAATAAATTTTTAATTAATCACTTACCTAATTAATTAGTCAATTAGTTAATTAATTATTTTATTATTTTATTATTTTTCTTAATCATTATTATCATTATTATTATCATTGTTTTTACTTTTAAACTATTTTTAGTATTTATTTATTTTATTATTTATTTTTGAACAAGAATTAAATTTGAATTTTAAAAACTCATGTGGACCCCACATGGTCTTATGGGCCCCACACAACTTCGAGACCCGAATGGATCCTACGTAACTCGAATAACTCTTATACGATTTTATGCATCCTACATAGCTTTGAGACTCGTGTAAACTTCCATACGGCTTCGGGACTCATGTGGGCCCTGCATAGGATACCTATATTATTATTATTTTATCATATATTTCTACAAATTATATCAATCAAAACATTATTTTATGTACTTATTTACATATATAAACAGTGTCTTGTGACTCCGGGACTCATGTGGACCCCACATAGTCTTGTGGGCCCCACATACGATACCTATATTATTATCATCTTATTATGTATTTTTACAAATTATGTCTGTCAAAACACTATTTTATGTATATATACTTATTTACGTGTACAAACAGTGTCTATCCTGTTTATCTTATGAAATTTCATTTTGACCAAGCCGACCTCTAGGGAGCGACTGAGCCGCAATGGTCTCTGAGCACTCGCTAAGACAAGGTCTTTCTTAGGTATCAAACATGGAATCAAGGATCCTACAGAAAAACACTTCTGTATTGATATTAACTTAATGACCATTTTTATTATTTTATTATTATTGTACTTTTATTATATATATATATATATATATATTTTTTTTTTGGGTCATCACAGACTTAGCAGAAACTCTTAAAAGACAATTTTGGGAAGATATGGATAGTATTTTACAAGGGATACCAACGTCTGAAAATACATTCACAACAACTGATTTGACTGGACACAATAGAAAGGATAATATAGACTATGAGAGGATACATAAAGGCCATGGATATGGAGATAAAAATGACACCGGTGATACAATCTAATATTTTTTCCATGTCTTATGATTTTTATTTTTATTTTTTGGTAAAAAAGGGCGACACCTCCATTTATTTATTAATAAACCCTCACTTTTGAAGGAGGAATACCGTGGTTACAAGTTAAAACCAACCAACCAACCAAATTAGGACAAACAAAATTAAACATAATTAACAAAGGAGATAAAAACATAAAAACAACCAAAAACAAAACAAAATATACCAAACGAAACTCTAGAGATGAGCTAAGGACGAACGGAAACAAGACTCCACCTATCCATCCGAAGGATACCTTTCAGATAACATGGTAGAAGGTGTTGTTCTTCATAGATTACATTGTTTCCCATTTCTCCTTCTTTAGCAAGAAAATCAGCCGCACTATTGTCTTCCCTATATTGATGCATCACCATGACATTCACTCCTTTTAACTCTTCCACGAGCTCCTCCCAAAATTCCCAAAGATATCACAAAGTACATCTACCTTTTCGAAACCAATCAACTACAATTCGCGAGTCACTTTCAATAATCACATTAACATAATGCAAACATTTACACAAACGAATTCACTTCCTGATTGTTTTTAATTCCGCACTATTATTCGTACCATTGTCAAAATAACTTGAAAAAATCACTTTTACCATGCCATGGCAATCTCGAATAATTCCTCCACCTCCCGAAGTACCCAGATTGCCCTTACAACTCCCATCACAATTAAGTTTTATCCACCCTACTGGAGGTTTAACCAATGAAATAATTTTTCCAAGCCTATCGCAAACTCCCTGATGCTTAATTTGAAACTTATTCAAAATTTTAATGTCCGACTTCTTCAATTTTTTAAAAGAAATGGTGCTCTCAACAATAAAACTAACCTAGAATCGAACACTCCTCCACATCTGATCTGCACTTTGATAAACTCCTTCCATTCTCGCTTTACATCTTCGATTCCAAAGGCACCACATAATCAAACATGGAATCGACCCGATTAAAATACCTTTAATAGATGATTTTTTTTGCATGGTGGAACCAATTTACCATTTTATTTTTCTAAGGAAGAGATCGTTGGAAAGGAATCCCCAATGCCATACTAGCCCAACGCCAAACCTCTGAAGCCACCTCTCCTAAAGAAAGAATATGATCAATGTTTTCCTAACTTCTCTGAACGCAACAATCACAAGCCAAAGCCATCGATATTCCTTTGGTCTGAATTCTATCATCTACAGCCAAGCATCTAAACCAAGCTCTCTATAAACACATTGATATTCTTCTGGGCAATAAAGAATGTCAAAACTAGTCATTCCACAAAAAATTATCACTTCTACTCCTCACTACCTCCCAATCCGTTTTTGTAGAAAAATTACCGTCCGAGGCAGGCTTCCAGACAAAAATATCCTGCCCACTTTTACCCGCCGACACCTATTACAAAATTTCCCTTATTTTATCAGCACCAACAATTCCCGTACTAAATCAGAGTTCTAATTATTATTTAGCCAGCAATCCTTAATGCACAGTTTCTTGTTCAAAATATCCTCAGTGCTCACAGATAACGGGCTTGATGACAACCACCTGTCGAACCAAAAAGAAGAGTTCCCACCTCTCACCAAAATTTTAACATTATTCATAACTTCTGGAATGGTGGCCATAATTGATTTCCAAAATCGAGAGTCATTTGGTTTTCCCTTCCTTATTAGTAAATGATCATTTCTGCAATATTTAGCTCTGAAAAAATCTGTCCACAAATCATTAGAAGTGAGCAATCTGAAGGCAAATTTCATGAGAAGAGATTTATGAACTTCCTTAAGATCTATAGGCGCCCGACCCCCCTTCCAAGGTAGGGGTTTTTGGAAACTAGTGTTTCCACACAAGAGCCCGCCGACATAGGTAATCTCACACTTATTGATTACTTTCCCTGGTGGGACTTCCCATAAAAAATTGTGAAAAAAGAGAGTTAATGAGAGAATAGTAAACTGCGAAAATCTTAATAACAAACATGTCCGGTGATGATAAGGCAGGCTAGACAAACACACATCTCTGTATATAAGTAATCAATCATTCAAATCACTGGTGACGAGAGAGACGCAACATTAGAGTGTTCGACCCGGGCAGATTTCTTTCTCGCTTTCTCACAGCAAGACGGTCCAAGGTGTTGTGGAAGAGGCAATTCTTTCTAGGACCGCAAAAGGCGCACCGCCAAGATGAGTCCGTTTGAAAACAGGGAACTACCTTCCGTGCTGAAAAGCTCATGGTGATGTTCTCAATAGAACCACGCTGCCTAGCGGGAGTGGAAGGGAAGTGAGTATTTTGAGAGGGCAGTAACAGCGCCACCTAGCACTACTGATTTTTTAACACCGGAACTCCATTCTTGCACATACCAGTGGCTAGAGTGTAAACCTAAAATTTACTGTCCAGAGGGATGGAACGGAATCACTGAGTTACACGCGGCAGACGCCACATATTCGCAAAAATAGAATATCATCCGCATATAACAAATTACAAACCAATGGGAGGTACCAATCGGAATGATTAAAGTTACTATCCGGGACCAGTCTCTTCAGTTTTCCTAAGCAACCCTATGTCAAAAATGGCCTCCTCCATCATGATGAATAATAAGGGGATAGTGGATCCCCTGCCGTAAGCTTTCGTAGATGAAAAAAAAAACCCCTTAAAGGTTGTTCTCAAAAAAGGAAAACCAAGGAGACTCCACACCAATTGTTTATGAGATTTGCAAAAACCTTCAAGAACCAAAAGCCTTAGTACGTCAGAAGAAATTCCAATTCACTCTAATCATAAGGCATAGCCATATCTCGTTTGAGCATACGATTGACCGCCCCAACTATTTTTTTTGTGCAAAGACAGACCATTTGAGCCTGTGTAATATTTCAAAAATAACTTCGCCCAGGATACACGCGCTTTGTTCATGCGAGAACCAACTACAAAAACACCTCGGTTAGTCGAAAAAACGAATCTTGAAAAAATTTTTTTTATAAGCCACAGAGCATAAACAAATAGGTCGGAATTTATCAAAGCTAGAAAGATTATCCACCTTCGAAATTAAAATAATAAATGAAGAGGAAAAAAACTTGGAAAGAGTAGTGCCTTGAAAAATCCATTGCCGCATCCAAGAGATCTTTTTTTTATAATGTCCCAACAAGATTTATAAAATTCATATTCAAATCCATCCGGTCCCGAACTACTTTCTTTGGGAATAAAGAACACTGCTCTTTTAACTTCTTCTTCTGTCGGATCAGCGCAGAGTAAATTATTATCAACATCTGAAATTTACCTTTGAATTAACTTAGAGACATCGCATGGTTCAACCTCTGAAGACTCTGAAAGAAAATTCTGGAAAAAAATAGTTGCCTCATTATGAATTGCTTCCGCACCCTCCAATATCCCCCCATCGTTCAGAACCATACGGTCAATACGACTCTTATTCCGCTTTTGATTGATAACTGAATGAAAGAATTTAGAGTTTTGATCCCCCTCAGTCAACCATTATTTTTTCGCAATTTGTCCTAAGCGAGATGCTTCCCTCTTCCCCCACACCTGAATCTCCACCTTAGTAGTCAAGTAATCAGTTTCGACGTCCTCAGAAAAACCTGCTTGCAGTTGATTTTCTAGATAATCCATCCTTTCCTCAAGAGCTTTTAAATTTTCTTCCACTCTCCCAAAGACATTTTTATTCCATGCACGTAATGCAACTTTAGTTCTCTTAAGGCGAATAGCAAGTTTCAGAAGACCTGAAGCTGAGTCATTCCTAATTCAAACATCTTTAACGTACGACAAAAATATATCATGCAAGCTCCACATATTTAAGAACCAAAATAGGGTAGGGCCATACCGAGAAAAAGACGTACTTGTATACACCACCATAGGACTATGATCTGATGATTTTCGACTCAAATATTTGAATTGAGCTGAACCATATAGGTTGGAAAAACCATTCTTAATAAGAACACGATCAAGCTTAGCCCAACTACGAGCCACCCCTTCATGACCATTGCACCACGACATTCGTGAGCCTGTGTTTGATAAATCAAAGAGACCACAATGATGTAAGCAGTCATTAAACTCCATCATAGGTAACAGTGGTCTTGGATTTCTACCAATTCTTTCAGTATCCGTTCAGATCACATTAAAATCACTCATGACCAACCAAGGAAAATCTGATTGGCACTCCTCCAGTTGCCGCCATAACTCTCTTCTTTCAACATAAGAACATTTGGCATAAACAAAACTCACCAAAATTCTTTGTCCATCCTTAAAAAACCACCTAGAAATCTTCTAAGTCGTGATTGAAATCACCTCAAAGGCATCTATATCCTTCCAAAATAGCCACAATTTACCGCCCTGATTTTCATTAGATATAAAATGGTGGTAATTCAAAAAATTACCCAGCATTACCATTCGCCCTCAACCGCGAACAGTTCTGAAATAGCAAACAACCCAACATTAAACTTTTTAATTAGCATCTTTAACCTGCCTCTAGACCTACCCAACCCCCTAATATTCCAGAAAAGAATTGTATTCATCATAAATTTAATTTATGCGATTGGATGAGAACCCTCTGAGATTTCCTCACTAAATTTTTTATGAAAATTCATCCCTGGCCTGTATCAGACTCATACATTTTTTCTTTGCCCTTTAAAACTGATATTTCACCTTCCTCCCTCTCAGACGAATAACCTCGAGCCAAATCCTCCTGTTGCAAACCTTGGTCCCGACCTTCAGTCAATTTAGAACTATCCACGTGATCCACTTCCTCTTGAGATAGAGGTTCATCGTTTGAAACTCGAGGATCATCATCACATCTGACCTCTTCACACTCCCCTACATTCCTCTCTATTGAATCTTCATTCCCATTATTTTCTAATGCTCTCTGCGGTATATCAGAGTTTTGCCTTGCATGATCCCCATTTTCTTGAACTACAGAAGTTTCCGCTATTTCAAGGCCCCTATCATTAATCTGCTTCGTCATATGCACATTACTGGATCCTACTTCTTGTACCACCTTCTTTTCTCCTTTATCTACGTCGGAATTGGTTTCTATTACACCGTCATTAGTCTTTGGTTTCCATATCTTTTTTTCTTTATATTTTTCCTCCTCCCTTCGCTTCTCTCCCACCCTACAAACAATCGAGGTATGTCCTTGCCTGCAACATTTAGAGCAGAAAAACCCCATCTTTTCATATTTGGCCTCCTTCCAAATACATTATTTCGAAGATAAAATAAGAGGAAATCCCTTTACCGGCTCCATTGTTAGGTCAACTTCCACGCAAATACATGCTCCTGATGCTCTCGTACGATTAATTGTTGCATTATCAGTTCCAAGATAACGACCAAAATGAGTCGCTATTATTTGGATAAAATTCGTTCTGTAAAGATGCATTGGTAACCCGGTAAGAAAATTCATTGAGGAGCCAATAGGGATTCTTTTTTGGTATCAAAATCCTTCATCCACTTGAACATCCGGACAGAATTGCCTTCCATAATTCTACCTTCCCTTACCCAACCATGCAGAAAGTCACGTTCGTTTTTCATGTGAATTAACACACGATAATCATCCATAACACTGATCGTTGGAATTTCCATCAAACCCCACATTTTCATAATCAAAAACCAAATTTTATCAATAGATGGCTGATTCCTCAAAATTTTCATTACTAATGCAAAACGAAATTCTTCCTCAGCCTTAACCATCTCTGCTTCTGAGAAAATAAATCCCAATTCCCCATTGATATTAATGGGCAGTCTCATGGGAATTTTGAACACAAGCATCTCCACTTTTTTACTCACAATTTGCGCATATGATTGTACCTCGGGACTAGCCTGGACGGCATTCCTCGCCGATAGTGCAACCATCAGCGGGGGATGACACTGTATTGCAAAATATTGAGATTAAAGCCAAACTTTTCTAAATAGAAAATAGACTAACCTGCATTGTTTGGCGACTCCCTAAGTAGTGGCGCTGATGGTGCTTGCTGAAACCATGACGATGGGTGAGAGTGAGAGACGGCGAGGGGTCTGTGGAGAGCTGTGTTGCAGCAATCTAGAGAGATCGAGTCCTGAACCTGGTTCGGCAGTTGGCACTTCAGCGAATCACCTTCAAAGCAAAGATAATCAGACAGTTTCTCGAGCTAAGAACGTGTGGTCTGCAGTTTAGACTGAATTGTAGCTTAAAGCCCTCAAGTATCAGCCAAGGCGATCCATTCGAGCACCAAATGGTCCAATTCTGAATCTAACCAGATCAACAAGTCAAAATCCCTGTCCAAGCCAAATTGGAGGAGAAGAATGGGGATTTGGTCCTCTGTGCGGAGATGTGGACTGCGCGTCAGCGTGTGTGCCTGTCGGCCTTTGCTGCAGAGGCTCTGCAGTCTGCCCTAAAATGGCTAAACCTGATTTGGAGGGGAAGGGATGCTACGAACGGAGGTCATGTAGTCACAGCTCTGGCATATTGTGATGAGCAGCAACGGCGTGCGGTGACGAGCAGCAATGGCATGCGGCGATCTCAGCGACTGCGTGCGGCGATCTGGGAATGAACGAGCTGCGTTCTGGGGTTTCTGGTCTTGAATTCATTCCCAATCCCATGTCTTATGATTTGGTTATATTGAATACCTGCTTTACAAAAAAGAGAAGAACACTTAATCTTTCAAGAGTGGGAATAATAAAAGCCAAATAGATTTCTTCTTAACTAAGAATAGTGATCATCTATATTGTAAGGACCGTAAAGTTATCTTAGGTAAAAGTTTGGCTACACAATATAGAGTACTAGTATTAGATATATATATATATATATATATATATATATATATTAAAAAATAAAAGAAAATGAGTAACATAAATCAACACAAAAGGATTACAGGGCTGAGCCCAACCTTTACAACTACATCTTATAGGACGGTGCTCCTAGTTCTCTTAATCGGGTCTAAGCCAATCTGGTGCACGTTACAAGCCAGTGCAATCTTCTTCCGACCACACGTTGAGAATACACCAATAATCAATTTTTTTTGTACAAAAAGAATGATTCTACAACAAGCAAATGATCTACAACGTGATGCTCAGTAATGCACTCACACAAGATATGAAATAAAGCTCAAATGAGTATGTGAGATTTTTCTCTCAAAAATGTATTCATGAAAATATGTGAGAGAAAAAGAAAATGATGATCTTTGATCTAAATAGAAGATATTCAATAAGTGTCTTTCAAAGATCAATAGCTCAAATAATATTTCCTAGAATGCTTTTCAAAATAAGGTATAAGAGATGTTGGAGATTTTGCTCATAAAAAATTTATGCAATAAGCACAATGTAGGCCTTTGAATCTTGCAATGAAAATGCAAGACTCACAAGCTAAGAAGAGTTTTCCCAACAAATATTTATCAAGAAATACTATGGGAAACTCTCAATGATTAATCTCAAAATTATTTTCAAAATAAGGGCTTAAGTGAGAGAAAAGCTTTGGATGAAAATGCCCCAAATATATGCTCTCTTTCAAAAAGGATTTTTCGAATGAATGTAGAAAAGAGAGTAAAATGATTTTTACTAAGAAGAAAGAATGCCCAAAATATATGTTCTCTTTCAAGATTTTTGAAAAGAATTATGAAAAAAGAGAGTAAAAATGAATGAACAAAAATTATTTTGGGAGAATCTTCTTTCTAATTGTTGTTTTGAAAATGGACAATGAAGGGGTATATATAGAGTATGGGGAAAATATGATCGTTTGGGACCTATTAGGCATGTTGGAATTTGTTTAATCAAAAAATAATTATGTTTAAGTGCTTAAAAATGGTCCAACCTAAGAGGTTCGATCGAGTTGGGGCTTCGCCGGTCAATTGACCCAAGCCAAAAATTCAAAAATTCGTGAGGCTTGATCAGCTGAGTAAAGGACCGGTTGACTGAGCCAAAGGCGATTTTCCGAACCTTCGTAGGTTCGGTCGCTCGGGGCACTCTTAGGTTATTAAGACTGATTGCCCGAGCAAGGGTGGTCGACTGGCCTTTTCAAAAGAACAAGGTTTGGTCGGTCGAGGCTTCACAGCAACAACCCATGTGACAAGGTTGGTCGACCGAGCCATTAAGGCTCTGAAAGGGTCGGTCGCTCGGGCTAGTAAAAAAACTTGAGTTGGCCCACCTTTTTTATTTAAAAACATTTTTAAAACCTTTTGTATGATGTTATACTTTGATGAAGAAGGTTTTTCCTAAAAGGTTGGCCCCCTAAGGTCTGTCTAAGGTCATCTTTGAGCTTATCAATCATATCATGCAAAACATGCAATTATTACAGACCAAACATAAATACATTTACAATATCAAATAGAAAATGTCTTCTTCTTTGTTATTCTAATGGAATACACCAGGTTAATGTATTCTTGTAAGACCTTCAAGCTTCCATCTTCCCTTTGTCAAAAAAAAAAAAGCCAAAATATAAACTTGTTCAAGCACTTAAAAACACAAAAACCTTGTGTTTTGTCGCCATTAAAACAGGGATCAGACTCAAAAAGTCAACAGATATGCCAATTTAAATCAAGATCATATGGCAACACAAATGATTGTGGCTAATTAACATATTTCAAATTAAGATTTTCAATATGATCATCACATTTAAGTACATGCCACAATGAATTCAAAAATCAAATCTAAGCTAAAAATATTGGTGAGCACACAAGATGGAAATGTAGTTTCAAAAACTCCCCCTATAAATTTGAATATAAGCTTAAATGCTATGAGTTAAGGATTTACAGTGGGTAAAAGGAAATTCATTATGTTAAGCATATGAGCCATAGTAACTTTTTGACCTAAGCCAAGAGTACGAAGAACATAGGTAATGGAATTTTACAAAATCTCCCCTTTTGAATTTAAGAGCAAGCTTAGATAAAATCAATCACTTATACTGATATCAATTGTAAAAATTCATTAAAACAGTATAAGAAACAATTTTACATTCATAACAGGTTTTACTTGATATATGTTAAATCAATTTTATTTCACCAATAAAACTATTCCTCGAACACACATGCACTAGAATTTTAACATTAAGTAATGTGCAAGGTGTTCATGTGTACCAGGAACAATCCATATCAAAGATGATTCAAGGAAGACAAGATATGATATTCAGGGTATTAAAAAAAATTAGGACTCAAAAAGTAGAAACAATGAAAATGTGAGTCCAAGGGTCATGTGCTTTCAATCCTTTTCTCAAGGATGAGGCTTAAACTCCCCTGTATATTCTTAAGCACATATAAATGCATTTACGATCAAGGATGAATTTCATTTAAGCACATTCAACATATGTTCATCCTTCATAAAAAAAACTTAGGATGCAAGAGAATATAGGCATTAATCTCCTATTCATTTTTCTTAAGAAAGGGATTCAAAATCCCCTGTATATTTACTTGCAAATAAGCTCCAGGATGATATTCATTTATGAGCATTCATCACATATTCATCCTTTCAAAGGATTTCAGTATGCTGCAAATATTAGTCATTCAGCACATGGCATGAAATATTGCATTTCGTTTTAATACATGATAGCTAGTCAAGGCTATACTCAAAGAGTTATGTAATAAGGGTTCAATATGAAGATGACACCACTTAAAATATTCAATGAGTGTGTTCGAAATGAAAACTCCCCCTAAGGTATGCAATTTTCCCTAGTCTATGGACTATCATCAAGACATAGGACATTTAATTAAAGGGATGATGCTTTACTATTTGGGTCCTCAGTGATAGTACATAACCCAAAGATTTGGAACAAATGGTGTCCACAAACTAAGTTATCCTAGGACAGTAAGATCTGTATATGATGAAGGGCATCCTAGAAGAATTCAAAGAATTTTAGAAATTGTACATGTTTTTCAATTTAGCGCAAAGCATGTAGGATTTAACATGTACAGACCTATCTAATTATTTTGCATGCATTTTCTATAAAGATATTCCTAAGGTTCACCCAGCATGCAATTTAACATAATCGTTCTAGTACAATAAATTTTGATAATTTTTAAGAAAATTTTAAAAAAATTTTGGCAGCATGCCGTCTGTAAATTGAACATTTTCCCATTTTACCATGTACCTAAAACCTGATAGGTTCAAACAATCAATTCATTATAATCTGCATCATGAAGATATCATTCAGTTCAAGCATGTGAGAACCTATATCCACTACCAGCATGCAATTCACAATACGCTGCATCAGCCATGTTGTTGGCGTTCCAAATTAAGCATGCAGTCCAATAACTCAAATAACAATTTATATTAAACCATCTATTAAAGATAGCACAATAAATAATAGTGGATAGTTATGGGTTTTGTACAGTGTTGTTTTCCATAAAGGCATATGAGCACAAGATATGGTTGTGAAAGCATTTAATTTATAGAACTATGAAGATAATGCCCCCCCTGAGTTATGCACTAGATCATTTTTATACCTTTTTCAACTTTTCACCCAAAAAAAATTTTAGCCAAGGGCTCTAAATTTTCAATGATTTATACTTGGCTTTTTATACTGAGTTTAGGAGAAAAATGATATATAGTATGAATTTAATTTCCTAAAACTCAATTCACCAATATTTTCATATTATAACTAATCATAATGATATGTATACATTAAGTAAGTAGATTGGATCTTATCACATATATATTCATATTAGCATGTTTTTCTAATAATCTTAAAATAATAACGGTGTATACCAAAATTTAAGAATTTAAGCACAAAACACTATTTAGACATTAAAAGCATCATAACCCCTTTTTCATACTTAATCTTAACATCTTATGAGTATTAATGTAATTTCTTTTAAAGCATCTCATAAGATGGCATGCAATAATAAAAATTCAACTCGTGATTTAGTAGAAGATTCAATAAAAATATCACATGAATCATGGCACAAAATAAATAATAAAGTAGAAGGATAGAGATAAACCTTTTCTTTTTAATCCTTCTTAATCATTAAAGCTCGGAGTGGCGTTCCCCTCTCTTTCGGTTTTTCTATATCGCTAATGGTTCCCAAAATCCTTAGCACTTAATAATGATAACAATGTTAGTAGCTAAGGTACAATGCAAAATGCATGACACTCTGATGATGTGCAATTAAACTATGTCATGCTCATTCAAATCATTTTCAGGTTTCGAAAAACCATGCATTAAAAAAGTCTATGGGATATGAATTATATTTAACAATTCCTTTCCAAATCCTCCAAACAATTGATTTTACAAAAAAAATTAATTTCAATTTTCAAACAGTAAAATCTTCACAATGAAAACAGTGGAGGATTTGCAAAGGGTTGGCCCTCAAAACAGGGATACATCAAACATGAGTCGTTGCAATCTTTATGCAAATAATGGTTAAGCTTATTGCAACCAGGCTCTGATACCAATTGATAGGAATGGTGTGATCCCAAGAGGAGGGTGAATTGAGTATTAAAAATTCTTCCTAGGTTCAATTCAAATCACAATCAGTATTTTGCAACCTAGGGTCTTTCTAATCAGTCTTAATTCCCCCAATAAATCAAGTATGCAAATGTTTAAAACAAATGTGACATTCTCTATAAATTGAATATTTGCATACAATCATCACATCATATCCCATTCAAAACTAAGTGTGTATGTAAAATGATTAGGCAATGAATGTGAACATATACGTATGCAGCATATCTCATTTAATTCATTGTATGCATGCAAATAATTATAACTATAAAAGAACAAGCATACACATATGAAAATTAAAGTGCGGAAAATAAATAAGATAGAAAGAGACACACACATGATTTGTTATCGAGGTTTGGCCAAACCAGCCTACGTCCCCACCTTAAGCATACCCTCAAAGGATTCCACTATCCCTGCTCACTTAAACATGTGGAGCAAAAGCTGTTTACAACCTCTCCTTATGGGGCAAGGAATACCCCAAGTACACTTATCGGGTGGAGCCATACCTAGCAACACTTTACAGGTGGTGCCAAGACACAGCTCAATTACCAGATTGAGCCCAACTGGTCTCCCTTACAAGGTGGTGTTGGAATTGGTGTATTCCCAAGAGAGAGATGAATTGGGATTTAAAAATATTTTGGATAAATTAAACATCTCGCTGATTCACCACAAATCATCTCATTCAATGTACACGCGTGTATTTTTAACAATGAAAACAAACATACACTTGTGTAATATATCTCATTTAAATCAATTATGTGTATGCAAATTATGACATTAAATAAACATTTATACACATGCTGAAATTAAAGTGCAAGAATTTAAATAAGTTAGAGAGAGAGAGAGAGAGAGTTACACACAGATTTTTTATCGAGGTTCGGTCAATACTACCTATGTCCCCATGTTGGGCATACCCCCTAAGGATTTCACTATCCTTACTCACTTAAATGGGTGGAGTAGAAGCCATTTACAACCTTTCCTTACAGGGCAAGGTAAACCCCAGGTTAGATTACAGGGCTGACCCCAACCTTACAATATCGCCTTATGGGGCGAGGAAAACCCCAACTCAATTACCAGACTGAGCCAAACTGGTCTCCCTCGTGGGGCGGAGACTCCCCAGTTCAATTACAGGCTGAACCCAATCGGTCTCCCTTACAGGGCAGCGGAGACTCCCTAGTTCAATTAATGGGCTAAACCCAACCAGTACATAAAATATATTTTTTTTTTGTACATAATAAATGCTTCTAAATACAAGTAAAGATGTACAACATTAAAGCTCTAAAACATGCACTCTAGTATAATATGAAATAATGCTCAGAGAGTAAGGGTGCTTATCAAATAATATTTGCACAAATAAAATATATAAATATAAAATGATTATTATGTTCTCCAACAAATATTTTTGCAAATAAAAGATTTGGAGAATCTAGAGTGTTATTTACAGTGTAATCTCAAAAGGGGAGGTGAATTGAGTATTTTAAAAATATTTGATTTTCCTCTATCAAACAGTCCCTATATTCAGATTGACCCAACTCTATCACAATGACTTGGAATTAATTCTATTTAGTCATACGATATATTCAATTGTGTACAATTAATTACTAGGTACTTGTAGGGCTATTCAACATACACACAAACAAGATAAGTAATGAGATGCGATGCAGAAATTAACAAGAGTAAGGGAAGAGAGAAACAAACTCGATTTTTACAAGGTTCGACCTACCCCAGCCTACGTCCTCAATTTGAGTAACTCACCCAAAGATTCCGCTAAAAAATAATCTGCTCCTTTAACTGGGACGGAGCTTCCCTTACAACTTTCTACTTACTAGAGGCGTAACTTCGTCCTCAATCTCGATTCATAACCCGAACCGTGTAAACAAAAAAAACGAATACAATTTCTCCAAAAGCACTCAAATATTGCTTCTATTAAAGTTAGTTAGTACAATGAGTCCTAATACATAATCATATAATAACAACTTGAAGCTCAGTATGTATGCAAAAATATGATCTTTATGATACGAATGAAATAGTTCATGAAACTATCCTTTTATCAATATCTCCCAAAAATAACGTTAATAAATCAAAGCTTTGGAGAACTTAGGGTTTATTTTTAAAACACTTTGTACAAAGATATAATAAAGGATCTTTAAAGAAATATAGTCTTGAATATTACACAAATCTAAAATCTAGCTATCAAATCACTTACAATATTAAATCTTGGAATAAAAGTGTAACTTTGAGTGTATAAAAAATTTCATCAAAAATATTATTTTTCTCAAAAATACTTTTTGCACTAATACAATAGATCTCTTTGAATAAAACTATAACTTTGAATGCAGCAAGAGTTCAAACCTTAGAAAACAATTCTCAATAGATTTTTCAAATAAACAACTATAAGAAAATCAATTGCTTGTTCCCAAAAATGATTTTTCTTTATTCACAAATACTAGAGAAGACCACTTTTTAATCAAATATTGAAAGCTCAATGAAAAGTTACTCAAACCTCAAGATCAACCTTAGATTATCAAAAGTGTGCTTGGATCTTGAAAATGCAAATGCCCAGACAAGTATCAATCCTTTGGAGTGCAGGCAATGACGTTAGCAATAGAATTCACAGCTCTCACAAGATTTTCAAAATATGTTCAATGCTTCCAATGCTATGCAAAAAGTGGTGCTCTAGGGTTTAGAAAGTATATTTATATGTGTTCTCGGACCTAGGATGAATCTTGACCATTGGATCTATTAAAAACTCGATTTTTCATCTATGTCCGCGTTGGAACGTAAGTCAACAGCCTGACATTCATCAACGAATAGGTACGTTCATCGACGAGTGTACAACACTCGTTTGTCGACGAGGCTATGAGTTCGTCGAAGAGAACCCTATCTAAAATTTTAGAACTCTTGGTATTTTCTCGTCGATGAGACAATGTGTTCATCGCCGAGTGGGGCTTCATATGTTCGTTGATGAGACCAAGGGGTTTGTCGATGAGGCCTTTAACAATTTGCCTCAAAAATTCATTTCAAAACTATTTCAAATAATTTTTTTATAAGATGCATGAGTCCTAAGGTCAGTCTAAGATGTAATTGAGCTTCAAAATGTATCATATGACATGTAAATACACCAAATCTAGATACCAATTCCCATTAAAATCTTCAACTAGAAGCTTGTTCCTTCATCCTTCTTCACTTTAAGTTCCATGGGTTGTTCCAGGTGTATATGCTTTACTCCTCGTGGCTTCCATGACTCATTCACCTTTCATGCATGCTAAATTATATTCCTGCTCACAATCTCACTGCACAGATCAAATACCAAGTGATTTGTCATTATTAAAACAGGATTTGACTCATCGAGTCAACATGCAGTTTAAGTTCAAGAAAATATTTGTGCTATAAATAATTTCTCCCAATAATATTTATCATGAATATAATTGGGAGAAAGCCAAGCAATACTCTCAAAAATCAATTTCAGAAAATAAATAACAAGTGAGAGTATATGCATGTGAATACAAATAAAATGCCCAAAATAAAATAATCTCTTCAAAAATGATTTTGAAATAAATAGGTGAAAGAGAATTGAGAGAGATTTGTTTAAAAGATTTTGCCCCAAAAGAATAATTTTAGCAATAAAAATTGATTTGGGGGAACTTTGATTAACAAAAGTTTAGAGAGAATTTCGAGTTAATCAAAGTTGCTAATCTAAGGTTATGAGGGGGTATTTAAAGATTTTTTGAAAATTGTGACCGTTAGGGACATGGTTGATATTTTTAATTTTTTTAAATTAAAAGTTAATGATGTTTTAGTGCTGGAAATTTGAAATACCCAAGAGGTTCAATTGACCTAGGTGAGGTTCATTCGATCGTCCTAGGCAAGCTCGGTTGACCAAGCACAAAACCGGTCAGTTGCCCTCTCACAGCCATTTCAAATTTTTGAATGAGTTTGGTTGACCAATAGGAAGGCCAGTTGGTTGGCCAAGAGGCGATTCAAGCCCTTCGTGGGTTCAGTCGACCTAGGGATAAGAACGATTGGTCATTCAACAGGTTCGGTCAACCATCAATGTTTTGAACTAAAGATGTCGGTCAGTCGTTGGCTTTAGAAAGAAAAGATACATGTGTCAGTCGGCTAGGGAATATACGTATAAAAGAGTGTCGGTTAGCCGAGCCAAGTCAACTGTTGACTCAAGGCTGGTTCGGTCGACTGAGCTAATTAAAGCTCGAATTGGTCAGTCAACCGAGGGCGTTAAAATTAATATTAAGTCACCTAAAGTTATTCCAAAAACTTTGTTCGATTTTAGTTTTTATGAAAAGGTTTTTTTGTTAAACTCTAGGTGCCCTAAGGTCGGTCTCTGGCCTTTGATTCCTCAGTCTACGGTCATTCTAAGCATTTCATTCATATTATGCAGATGCATACATTATTATAGACCAAAGATAAAAAATTAAATGGAATATAAATAAACTCAAAATGTCTTCTTCTTTTACTCTTCTTTTTCCATGGAATTCGCCAAGAGTGTGTGAGTTTTATGTCTCTTCTAGCTTCCATTTACTGGTATCTTATCTTCGTGCTGAAATGAAAACCTGTTCACACACTAAATGCGCACATAAGATACTGGTGTTTTGTCAGCGTCAAAATAGGGATCGAACTCAAAAAGTCAACAGGTGGAGACTCCCCAGTTCAATTTACTAGGTTGAACCAAACCGATCTCTCTTACAGGGTAGAGACTCCCCAACTCAATTAACAGGCTGAGCCGAACTAGTGTATAGAACACTTTTTCGTACATAATACATGCTTCTGAATACAAGTAGAGATGTACACAATGAAGCTTTAAAATACACTCTCTTATGATATGAAATAAGCTCAAGAGAGTAAGAGTGTTTTTCTCAACATAATCTTTACAATCTTTGAAAATAATGTATATAATAAATACTCAAAGATTTGACCCTCATAAAATTTTCTCCCAAAAATATTTTTCAAAGAATAACAGGAGAACCTAGGGTTTTGCTCTTAAGAAGATTTTTGCAAAAACACACACACACACACACACACACACACATATATATATATATATGATCTTTGATGTGAAGTAATATATACAATAAAAACTTCAAAGATCAAATATGAAACAAATATTTTCTCCAACAAATGTTTGCAGTAAAAATGTTTGGAGAAATTAAGATTTATGCTCAAAAATGTTTTTGCAACGAGCTTTTGAATCTTGCAATAGATGTGCAAAGATTCAAACGCTAGAAATGAGTTTTCCCAAAAATATTTTTCAAGGAAATATTTGGGAAAAACTCTAAGTTTACTCTCAAAATTATTTTCAAAAAAAACAAAAGTTTGAGTGAGAGTATGTGCTTTCAAATATAATGAATGCCCACAAATAAATGCTCTTTTTAATAAAATGTTTTTTAAAGGAATGAGAAAGAGAGAAGGGAGAGTATAACAATTTACCCCAAAGAAATTTTGCAATGTAAAACAATGTTGGGGAACTTTATTTAAAAGAATAATCAAAATATTTGAGAGAGTTTTGAAAATAATTAAAGTTACTAATTAAGCTAATGGAAGGGGTATTTATAGAATTTCAGAAAACATGTCCGTTTGGGGATACAGATGTCATTTTAAATTTGTTTAGTTAAAAATTAAACACGTTTTTAGCACTTAAAAATACTAGAACCCAAGAGGTTCGATCGGCTGACCTCGCACACCAAATTTGAACTTCTACATGGGTTCCGTCGGCCGAGGAAAGCGTTGGTCGGCTATCCTTGGGCAATTTTCCTTTCTTCGTACATTCGATTGACTGGCCATATGACCGGACGGCCGAGCCTTGAAGGCCAGTCGATTGAGGCAGTTTTAACCTAAAATGGTCGGTCGACTAGGGCTTCAAAATGCGGTCAATTTAAAAGGCTAGTTGGCCAGGAATTTTAGTTCGAAAATAGGTCAATCGGCCTGTCTTAGCAAAAATACAGTTTTGCCCTTAAGGCAAGGTCGATCGACTGAGGCATGTAAAACAAGAATGGGCTGGTCAACCGAAGTTAGTTAAAAACCAAAATTTTGCCCTATTTTGACCTTAAAACATTTTAAAACCTATTATATGATTTTGCCATTTAAGAAAAAGGTTTTTCTTTGAAAGGTTTGGTCCCCTAAGGTCAGTCTATGGTTTGTCCTGAGCATTAGGTCATATCATGCAGAGATATGCATTATTACAGACCAAATAATAAAAACTAAAATGCATTACAAAAGAAATAGTAAGTGTCATCTTCTTTGCTCCCTTGATTTCATGGAATGCGCCTGATTGTGATCTTTATGTCTTTTATGGTTTCCATTTTTAGTCCTCTTATGTGTGTGTTGTATTATATACTTGTTCACAAGTTAAGTACACACATAAGATGCTTATACTTTGTCAATATCAAAACAAGGATCGGGCTCAAAAAGTCAACAAAAGTGTTCTCATCATTGAGTGGTAAATGACATTAGAACATTAATTTATATTCATAAAATATAAGTAGGTTAAAATGCATAAAACCTCCTTAAATTGAAAGTCAATTCTACTATACTCTCTTAAACTGAAACAATCACCATATAATCACCTTCAACTATTTATACGAGTTACATCATTAATAATAGTTGTTGAAAGATTATTATAATTTCCGAAATTTGAAAGGAAACTAATCAAAACAGTATTTCTAATTAAATTAATTAAAAAAAATTAATTAAAATCTTGTGGTCCAAACGTAACTGTATTTTTCAATACCCTGAAATAATTTACCACTTCCTAACCTTCGTTCACGTTCATTGTGCTGAGAACACATGTACTATTTTTTGGAGCTAATAGCTATCCCGTTTTAACCACCAAATAATCCAGCACCCATAAATTCAGCATCAACCATAGCCCATAAGAATGTAAATGGAGTCTGGGACGCTGAATATCTCATCCCAATTCACCCATGTAACAGCATATTTGTTAGTTTCTTAGACAAATTTCAAGTAGTAATTGAGATGAATTTTGTAAATTTAAATACATTTAGAATAATAAATGAAAAATATATTTTCTCAACTTTAGTATCGCAATCGCCGTAAAATCGCCCTGAATATGAATGAATATATATATATATATATATATATATATATATATATATTTGTATGCATGCATGCATATACGTACATATATGTATAAATTCATGTGTATAAATATAATATTTTTTTGGGAATATGGCTCACATTCTAAGTGAGATGCATGTGCCGGGAAAGCTACCTGATGCAAGGAGCAAAAGCATGAGAGAAGGTTGTGGGAAGAGGGAAAACCGTCAACGAATTGGGCTATAACCGTCGATGATTTCAAACAGAATATAAGGTGCTACTCTCAGCTTCAAATCGTCAACGGTTTAGCCAAACCGTCAACGATTTTAGTCGACACAAGTCACGTAATTTCAAATCGAGAGATCAATAGATTGAGTAGATTGGAGGATTTTCCTCTAGGGATTGCTACAGGGATGGTTTAGATAGGATCTAAGGTTCCTGTACGTTTAGGGTTTGCATATAATCAATGTTTTGTAACGCTATTGTAAGCTTGACATTATTCATAGTGAAGAACACAATTGTTGCTCCCTTGGATGTAGGAAAATTTCCGAACCACGTAAATTTTGTGTCTTTTGGTTGGGTTTTCATTCTTCTCATTGCTGAGTGTTTGTTTCTTTAGTATATTTCATCATCAAGTGATTGCATTGGTTTTTTGTCGACTAATTCATATGTGATTGTGTGCTTCCGCTACTTATCCGACAAATAGCAGGTGGTATCAGGGCTATTGGTTCTCAATGGTTGGGTTCTCTTCGATGAAGTTCGATTTGAACAAGTTCAATAGGATTGGTAATTTCAAGCTTTGGCAATGGAGAGTGAAGGACTTGCTAGTGCAACAATGGATGGTGAAGGCTTCATACGGAAAGAAGTCGGACGACATGAATGATGCAAGTTGGAAGGAGTTTGAAGCAAAGGATGTGTCCACTATCCGACATTGTCTAGCCGATGACATGATGTATCACGTCATGGATGAGGAATCACCGGTTGCAGTTTGGTTGAAACTCGAAATCCGGTACATATCCAAGTCTCTTACGAACAAGTTGTATCTTAAACAAAAACTTTATTGGCTTAAGATGATGGAGGGTTCAGACCTGACTTAGTACATCAACACTTTCAATCAAATCATTAGTGATCTGAAGCAAGTTGATGTGAAGTTCAAGGAAGAAGATAAAGCATTGATGCTACTAAATTCCCTACTGACGTCTCCTACATATGAAATGGTTATGACGTCGAAAGAAACCCTAAAGTTGGAGGACATCACGAGTGCATTGTTGGGGTTCCATCAAAGAAAGAATGCCAGTGATGAGGGTACACATGTTGAAGGGCTTGTGGGGTTTAAATTAATTAATTTATGGAAAGGTGTACACTGGAACCCAATGGGTTCCAGGTTGTTACAGTTGTGGTATCAGAGATTATATTTATATTATTATTATTATTGTTATTATTATTCGAGACGTTACAGTTGTGGTATCAGAACCTAGGTTGCGAGGTTCTATAGACTTTAGTGGATAAAAATACCAGAGTATAGGTACAAATTATGATAAGAGTAGGAATGGGTAGGCTAGGTGTTGTAAGGTTTATCGGGTATAGCTTGTCTCGCAGCCCGAAAGTAGAAGCTTATCAAAGGTTTCCTTGGATTTCCTGAAATAGTCGACAGTTTTAGAAAAGCCACAATAAACCATCGACGGTTTTTCTCCCAGAAGGCTGCATTAGTGTGACGTCCCAAAAATTCTACTACATTTTTTTTTATGCAACTCTGATACCATATATATAAACCACCCGACTCCCAAGTGGGTTACCGGGTACGACTATCTGTTGGCCTTACAAGGCTTAAAATCTTATTTCGATGATAACAAACAAAAGAAACTTAACATATTTGGTTGAGTAATTATATTTCAGGATTTAAGAATGAGAATACAAAGTAAAATGATCACAATGAAGAGTCAAAGCACGGATGCAAAGATAAAGCTTGAAGAACATGAGAGCATGGATGTTACAAAAGGACTTACTAAAAGTTTAAAATATATCAAAGCTTGAAGACAAGCAATGGAGCCAACGAAAAGCAAAACAAGAGAGCTCAAAGAAAAACAAGCATGAAGACTCAAGCACTTAGAATGTCAAAGTCATAAGAAGTCTTTATGTAAGTACTTCAAGTATACACCAATATGAGATTGTTTGAAACTCATTAAATATAAGAGACCTAGAGGCCTAATTTTTAATCTTAGAAAATATTTTTTAAGTAAACAAAACAGAAGTTCAAAATTTAAGAAGCAAAAAGAGTTTTTGCAAAACAAATCTTAAAGACAGTATTTTGAACTAGACACAAGCCTGACTGAATACCCTCAGTAGGCTGCCATATTTAAAGTTTTTAAGATGGACAGACAGAAGTTCGTCAGGCGACTGACCAGACCTTGACAGAAGCCTGATGGGGTAAAATGAAAAGCCTGACTAGGTTTTGCCAGGCGACTGCCACCCTTCTGACTTTCAAATTAAACTAGGTTTTAAAGTGACAAGCGCCTGACCTAAAGTGACAAGCTGCTGCCATGTGGTAAAATTCAAATTTTTTTTTATAACGGAAACTTTTTTAAAATTGATTGCTTAGGGCTCAAATTTTTTAAAAACTTGCACACTACTCCAAGTAAATTTGGGGACCAAGTAAATTACTTTTCCAAGTCTAAAATAGCCTCCAAGGCCATTGATTTTATTCACTAAGCATCAATTTCAACTCTCAAATTCTCTAAATTGCTCTCATATTTCAAAGGTTCTCTTGCTCACATATTGCACACAAAATTCACTAAGATTTGTTGACTCTCAATCACTGATTGTGCGCTCAAAGTCTGAATCTTTCACTTATTGAAAGAATTAGCCGGTGATAAAATTCCTTGAGCTTCAATTTCAATTTCATATTGATTTACTTTGAAGTATATAGTTTTGAAATTGTACTAATCAGCTCTATTGGAGAGCATCTTTTATAAGAAAATCTCTTGATTGTTTTCTTGTAGATTGTTGACGATTCCAAGGTGTTTTTATCGTTGAATCGAGTGAGGGGTATCACTTGGAGAGGTGATTACTCTAGCCTACTGAAGGAGTGCCTAAGCGTGGGATATCGCTTGGAGAGGTGATTACTCTAGCCTATTGAAGGAGTGTGCAACGGTCTTGTTCCGCCCAGAAAGGAACTGGTATGGTGGATTCCTTAGGTGGTTTGCCTAAGGTGAGGACGTAATCTGGGGATAAGCTGAACCTCATAAAAATCTTGGTCTCCCTCTTTTTCCCTTACTTTCTTTAAATTCTAGAAAACATATAAATTGCGTGGATGTTTTAATTTCTTAATCACAAGAACTACGTGGATTGGATTTTAAATAAGCTGAAGTTTAATTTGGTTTTGGGATTGTAGAAACCGAAAGGGAGTACGTTGGTTGATTAATACTTTGCGAAAACCTTAAAAGGAGTACGTTGATTGGCTAACACCCAAAGACAAATTAACTGAGAGTTTATTTAAATTCTGAGTTGTTTGGGATTTGAGTTGTGGTTTGCATTGAATCAAATTACATTCACTACGGGGCTTGAAACAATCATACACACAGGGTTATTAAAAAAAGCTAAAATTACCAAAGTGCTGCAAATTATATTTGCTAGAGTATTTTGTTTTTGATTACTTAGATATTGATTGGTTATGTTGATATTTAAGTTTTTGATCACTTGTACTTGGTAAATCAATTGGTTTGGTTGATTGGTTTTGAGGATTGCTTGTTCATTTAAGCTTTTGTAGTTGTGGATTGAATAAAGAATTAAGCTTGTACTGTGTTGTTCATAAATAATCAAAAGCTTAAGAATTCATTAAAAGATTTAAAATAAAATTTTAATAGCCCAATTCACCGCCCTCTTGGGACTACACCTTGGTTTTCATTGTCCATAAGCTATATTATAATACAGTGGAAGCATAATATACATACATCCCACATGTAAAACAAACCAGAATACTATACCACCATAATACAAAAGTATCTCTCTCCCAAACCACCTATATAACCCAAGGTACATAAACATATCTATATACAAACAAAACAATAGCGTCTCACCGGCACTAACTTTAATTTCCCAAAAACACTAATCCTGCTCGGAGCTCTCTAAACTCGTCTCTTTGGATTCCCTGAAATGATTTATTAAGGAGTGAGACACCTCTCAGTAAGTTGGAATAAATTATCGTCTGTGTGTGGCAACAAGAGTTTAAATAAATCAAAACACGTTCATTTCACAAATAATTTAACTAAGTAATCATGAAATCTACACTCATATCCATATACATATAAATATATATATATATATATATATATATATATATATATACACACATTTGTAACTATATATTTTTCTCAAAAATATGTATGTACTCAATACATTTTCCTGGGTTCGAAACCCAACATGTTTGTAAATGTAGTTTCATCATGTCTGTAATTAGGAACCAACCTGAGTGGACATTTATATATCACCATCATGTAATCACCCCATATGACCGGTGTCGCGACGTCCCGGGAGCGCATGGACCCCGAGCAGCGAAATAAAAATCAATTTTAATATTTTCAGGAAAAATAGGAATATTAGAATCGCCACTAACCTTTAGTGTGATTAGAACACATGATTACTACCCCGTTAAGGGTAGAATGGGCCTACATTACCAGAGCTGAGTTCGGGAGTTCAGTTACGCGAGGAGAAGGTACGAGCACCCCCTACATGCCCGTTCTTACGAACGGTACCTAATTAATTTAGAATTATCCCTAACTTAATTTAAAAAGTCTTTAAATTACTCCTTTTATGAATTTATAAATACACATGAAAAATAAATAAATAAATGTAATATATACATATATATATATTCCCTCAAAACTTAAGGTACGTGAAGCCCGAAAGCTCATACCCCCGCAATAAAATCATAGGGATAAAATTAGGAAAATATTTTTATAAAAATAAATACTCTAGTACACATAAGACCAAATAACAAAAAATATTAACAATAGTAATAATAATACTAATAATGATAATGATGATAATATTAATAAATAATAATAGTAATAATAATTCTAATATTAATAGTAATAATGATTAATACCATAATGATAACAATACTAAAAATGATAAAAATAATAATAAATATTAATAGTAATAATAATGATGATAGTATTAGCAGTAATAATAAGTAATACAATAATAATAATAATAGTAAGAATAATGATATTATTAAAATAGTAATAAAGATAATATACATATTTTAACTAAAAGACACTTACCTTAATATGAACACACAATCAATGATATACTTAATACATATAGAAACAATATTACTAAAACTAAGGAAACAATCTACTCATCAAATTATGGAAACGAAGTAGCCCTAAGGTTAGCAGGTAATTACACAAGGGTAAGCAGACAGAGAAATTATGGCAACAATTTAAATACCAGCATGTAAATATTTAATATGACTACTAAATGGGAAATCATAGAAGTAAATCCAATCGAAAATTGATGTACAATCCTAAATATTAATATGCCAAATATGAAATAAACACTAAATATGTCCAATAATAATAACACTACACATGAACATTAAGTATGACGTACAATAACAAAAGCCCTAAGTATGTAAATATAAAAAAAAAAATGCCCTTAATTAAATAAGTACAAAGATGAAGACTACCCTAAATGCACAAACATTAAACATTCAATTATAACAAAAATAACCCTAAATATGAAAATCGAATAGTTAAGATAGCCATAACAATAATAAAAACTCACCATATAAATATAACAACAAAAACCTTAATCATGAATTCTTGGGTATACAACAACAATAACTGCTTTAAATATGCACACATATATGTTTACATGCAACACCAATAAATACAAAAACTCAAAATAATTAAACTTGAACGCACATTAATAATGAAAACTCTACAAAAAGATATGAGCCTAAATATTAACAAATATTATATAAAGATATTCCCAAACAATATTATATGTCAAAAAAAATTTAAACTTTAAATATTGAGACAAGTTAATAAGACTTCTACAAATAATAACAAAATAAAGTAAAAACATTAAAAATAAAATACAATAAAAATAAGAAAGGTCTTGTACACACATGAACAACAATCATTAAATGCTATAAAAAATAATAATAATAATAATCAGTATTTAAAATGTATGGCAAACACAATAAAAATCCAAACTTGAATGAACCTATTTACATATATACATGCATGTATGCAGAGGGGGTCGGTGCTGAGGATCTGCTGGTGGAGCAGACGGTTGGGGGCGACGATGGTTGCTGTGCGTGGCCGTTCTGTGTTTGGTGTTCACGTGCAGAGAAACCACGACGAGTGCCGCTGGAGCTGGTGAAGGAGAAGGCGGCTGGCTGTGCGGTGAGTGGCAGAGGGCGACTGCAGGTGTCTCGGCTGGGCGTGGAGCAGCTGGAGCAGGGGCACGGCGACGGCGAACGAAGGATGCACTGCCGGAGTTGGAGATGCAGGGACTCAAGCAGAAGAGCCGTGGGGGAGTTTTGAGGGTGGCTGCAGACGCAGGGGGTTGCCGTGGCTGGTCTGGTCGGCGGTGGTCGCAGCTGTGGTGTTCGCTGCAGAGGATGGAGGGCGATGGCGGGTTGCAGGTGGCTATGGCAGTGCCGAGGGAAGAGGAGGGCGTAGGGAGAGGGAGGCAGAGAGAATGATAGTAGGTTCGGTGGCTGTTGCTGGTTTTGCAGAAGGCTGAAGAAGAAGAAGAAGAAGAAGAAGAAGAAGAAGCAGGAGCAGAAGAAATTGGCCCTGTGCTGTGCGCCCTCTGCCCTTATATAAAAAAAATTTTGAAAACCCTAAAAAAAAACTTCCTTTTTTTATTTTCTTTTTCTTTTTTTTTTTTACTTTTATTCTTATGGTAATAATGAAAATAGAAATAATAATAATAATTATTATTAGAGTAATAATATAAGGATAATAATAATAATAACATCAATAAGGTAATAATAATAATACTACTACTAATAGTAAATAATAATAAATAATTATAGTAAAAATAAAAATAATAAAGATACTATCAGTAAAATAATAATAATAATATTAATACTAATAAATATAAAGTAATAATACTAATATTAAAAGCAATAACTAATAATAATAATAATAATAATAATAATAATAATAATAATAATAATGATAACATTACTAATAAAAATAAAGATAATAAAAAAATAATAACCAAAATAAGATACTAATGCTAATAATAATAATAACAATAATAATAATTATTATTATTATTATAATAATAATAAGGCAAAAAATAAATAAATAAATAAATAAAAATAATAGTAATAATAATCCAAAATAATTATAGTAAAATAATAATAATAAATAAAAATAATTATAAGAAAGTAATAATAAAATAACGATAATAAAAATGCCAATAATAATAAAATAATAAAAGGGAACCCCTTATTCTATTTGGTTATGGCAAAAATAGGGTGTCTACAACCGGGTTGTGTGACCCGAAGGTTGGACTTAGCATATGGTCGGCCGACTATAACCAAGTCAAAACATAGCTCATCTGTAGTATGATTGGCCCACCGTAGCCTGGTCTAGACCCAGGGGCGATCAACATCCCTCCGTAGGCCCAATCGACTTCTAATACCAACACTCTCCCTGAGAAGTGTGGTTGCACTGACTCATTTTCTAGCAACATTACTGTGCTCTCAATTACATCACCGGTCCATTGGGGTTCTCATTTCCACAATTTCCATAGTAATCTCAATATCAAAATATTTTTTATGTATAAATCACATCCCTCCGTATCACAATATCATGTTTGTATTTTCCACTATTTCACATAACCAGTATAAATCACATTTTGTCATAAATTATTCCCATATGTTAAATATAAAATCATATTCTTTTATTCACAATATTTTCCAATATAAATCATATTTCTTCGTAAAATAACCCCACATGTAAAATATATGGTAACCAAACCAATACTTATGCCACACAAGTTTTAAGTAGTATTTCTTAAAATAATACTTACCCAGATAAATACATAATAATTCAAAACTAGTATTTTTCAAATGTCTAATATATCATAAAATCACATAAAGTATTTTCATATTCTCGTACTTCTAATTAATTGAGTTAATTTCTAAAGAATATGACATAATTTATTCCTCTTAACTGATTACTGGAGATATGCTCGCACGGATCCAAGAACAGTGCCTGCGGCTCTCACACAACACCCTGTATCCATATACCCTAGTTTAATCAACTCAACCCCAAAATAATAATCATTTTAGCATCCCTAGGCCCACACACTCCCAATGACTAATTAAACTTTAAAAAATCTTACTTACCCTGGTTTTGGAGTGGTGCCTGGGAAGCCTAACTCACAAAATCGCTCCGGTTAAAATGATGAGGGATGAACCTAGGACCTCATGGTAGTGTCCGATAGTCTCAAGTAAGATTTAAGGGAGAAAATGAAGAGAGAGAGGTAGAGGGTCGCAGGAGAGAGAGAGGGAGAGCTTATAGGCTTGTTGGCGCAGGGGAAACCATCGATGGTTTGGCCTTTACCAAACCAAACTTCCCCTTTTTCTTACTTATTTTTATTATTATTATTTTTTGGGTTTCTACAATTAGGGTCTTTTCTTTGTGTAAATTAGCCATTATAAGAATTGAGTTACCATTCATAACACTAAGATATTTGTGGTTTAGTATTCAAGACATTGTAATTGTGTGTGTGATTAGAGGTTCGTTTCTTTTAAGGGGGTAACATATATAGAATAAGGGATTTAGTGAAGTTTTCAGGAGGCAAACTGTCGACGATTTTCTAGGGCATTCGCAAACCATCGATGGTTTTGTGTTTGAGCAGGGAGACTGCAACCTAAGTTGTGCACTTTAAAGTTTTCTAGTTGAATGGTTGTATCGATTGTGTTATGATATTGGGATTCTAAGACTATTTTCTGTCCTATCTTTAGGAGGGACTCCAATGGAGGTAACGTAAATGCTGGAGGAAGTAGCAACATTGGGGCTTCCAACGAGGACGACAATGATTCCAATCCAGTGCCATTTGGTTTAGCCCAGCAGGTCATGACAGAGATTGTGCGGAACTCAAGGGGACAAAACTACCCACGTGCTGATCAAGGTTACACTATTGAGAAATTCACCCACATGAATTCCTCAACTTTTACAGGAGGATCCGACCCAATCGTTGCAGAAAATTAGGTTCAAGAGACCGAGGAACTACTGGCGGTCCTTCACTACACCGATGAATAGAAGGTTCTATATGCCACTTTTAAAATGACTGGGGAGGCCAAGTGTTGGTGGAGATCAGTGAAGTTACTCAAAGAATAGAGGCCAGGACCCACAGCGCTGACCTAGAACCGTTTCAAAGAGATATTCTTTTATCAATACTTCCTTGCTTCCACCAGGAATGCCAAGGCTGAGGAGTTTTTGAACTTAGCCCAGGAGAACTTGACCGTCTAGCAGTATGCGACCAAGTTTGTTGAGTTGACCTGAATTGCTCCGTATATGGTTCCAGATGAATCAAAGAAGGCTCAGAGATTTGAGAAAGGTCTGAATCCGAGGATCTACAAGAAGGTGGTGGCATTTCAGGATTAGAATTTCCCATAGTTGGTGGACAAGGCAACGGTATTGGAGACAAGTCTACAGAGAAGTGCAGGGGTACAGAATCATAGGAAGAGGCCCATGCCTCCTAGTTTTCAAGTTGGTACAAGTCAAGGTCCATGGAGAAGAAATAGTAACAATGTGGGCCAGAGACGAGAAATGGGAAATCGAGTGTATCAGGGTAATCCATCACACCCTACTTGTCCTAAATGTAATAGGCATCATGGGGGTGAATGCTAGAGTGGAACAGGTACCTGTTATCGGTGTGGTAGACCCAGCCACATCGCACGAGACTGTCATGCGCCACTAAATCATGCACCCACTCTTAATCAATACCAAGGAAATAATCAGGCACCCCAAGGTGGCTACCAGAGGAACACCGGCCATGCACGAGTTTACTATCTTACTCTGGGAGATGTAGAAAATGCTGGTGACGTGGTGACAGGTAATATCTTTATATTTTCAAATATAAGCTATTGTATTATTTGATTCAAGGGCAACACATTCTTTCATATATCTGGAGTATATCAAATTGCGTGGGGTAGAAACTCAGCTATTAGAGGCCAACTTATCAGTGGGCACACCGACGAGAACCGTGGTGATATATAGGAAGGTGCTTAGAGACTATCCAATTGGTATTCAAGGAAGAATGCTACCTGCTAATTTAGTAGTGTTTGACATGTATGGTTTTGATGTCACTATGGGAATGGACTGGCTAGCCTCCAATTATGCTAGCATAGACTGTTACAAGAAAGAGGTAGTATTTAGACCGCCTGGAGAGCAGGAGTACAAATTTTTTGGGTTGTGCAAGCACTTCTCACCACAAATACTGTCAGCTATTCAGGAAAAAAAGCTACTCTTGGATGGATTTCAGGGGTACCTAAGATGTGTGAAGGAAGCACCAAAGGAGGAACTAAAGCTTGAGGATATCCCAGTAGTGAGGGAATTATCAGATGTGTTCCCGGAGAACCTACCTAGGTTGTCTTATGATTGTGAAGTAGAGTTCACTATTGACATACTTCCAGGAAAAGCACCAATCTCTAAGTCTCCATACAGAATGGCTCCAGCAGAATTGAAAGAATTGAAGGAACAGGAGTTACTAGATAAAGGATTCATCAGACCCAGTATGTCACCTTAGAGCGCACCAGTGTTATTTGTTAAAAAGAAAGACGAGTCAATGAGAATGTGTATCAATTACTCAGAAATAAATAAGGTGACAGTTAAGAACAAGTACCTACTACCCCGTATAGATGACTTGTTTAAGCAACTCTAGGGAACACAGGTCTACTCTAAGATCGATCTCCAATCAGGGTTTTATCAGGTGAAATTCAAGTCAGAGGATGTACCAAAGACTGCATTCCAATCTAGGTATGGCCATTATGAATTCTTAGTTATGCCATTCAGACTGACAAAGCTCTTGCTGCATTTATGGACCTTATGAACAGAGTTTTTCATAAATATCTAGATCAATTTGTGGTGGTGTTTATTGATGATATTCAGGTTTATTCAAAGAGTCCCGAGGAGCATGAGAATCATTTGAGGTTTGTACTTCAGGTGCTAAGGGAAAGGAAGTTTTACGCCAATTTCAAGAAATGTGAGTTTTGACTGGAAAAGTTGCATTCCTAGGGCACGTGGTATCCAGTGGTGGTATTTTTGTAGACCCAAGTAAGATAGAGGCACTAATGGATTGGGCGTTACCGAAAAATATTCATGAGATCAAGAGTTTCTTAGGTCTGGTAGGGTATTATTGTAACGACCCGAAAAATATTGACTATTTAAAATAATAAGGAAGATAGTAAAAGGAAAAAGGAGAAATGGAAGAAAGGGAAAAGGAATTTAAAAAGGATAACAAGCAGGCGCTCATCAACGAACTTGTTTTTCTCGTTGATGAGCAATCTTCTGAGCCTCATCGCCAAGTAAGCATGTCTCGTCGACGAGGATTAACCGAGAGGGTTTGAGATATTCTAAAACTCGTCGACGAGTTCATGGCTTTGTCGATGAGTGTTCTTCATGGGATCATCAACGAGTCCACGTGTCTCTTCGACAATGCCCTTCCTATGAATAGAGTTGCTTTCATTTTTCAACAAGAAAATTTTTGGATACTCTCTCTCTCTCTCTCTCTCTCTCTCTCTCTCTCTCTCTCTCTCTCTCTCTCTCTCTCTCTAAAATGGACCATCTGCCTTCTCTCTTCGAATCCGATTCGAATTTAACTCGGTTCGACAATCGGAAGCTACCAATGAGACTATTGGGAAGATTCTCTGCAACATAGGTGGAGTAGAATTTTGATTTGAGAGGTTTGGGAAACATCCCAAAATCAGGGTAAGTGAGTTATTTTGGAATTTTCTTAATGAATATTGTTATTTGGAGCCTAGTAAGTATTAAATGGGTATTTTTCTAAGATTTGAGTAAGTTGAAATTTTTGTAATACAAGGTCTCGTTTTGTTGATTTTAGGCTGAATCCTGAGGAGCAGGTAAGGGGAAATACTTTATAACAGATTTTTATTAATTTTTAACTGGATAATTTTTGGGTATAAAATTTTATATATTTAGGTAAATTATACTGAATGGTGCAAGAAATGAAAATATGGTTTTGATTATATATTATATTGGGAAAAACCGTGTGGCATGAAACCAACTTTGCTAATTAAATGGTTGTGAGTACTATGGAATGATGAATCATTGTGATTGCGAATATTGTTGAGTGGCAGATTCTAGTTGGCTGAAAATACTAGTTGTTTGTGTATACTATGGTAATTTTGTGGATGCGTTTGAATGTCGAATTTGTTATTGTGGTTAATGTAAATTACGATATAATATTGGCAGTGGTATGAGGAGGTAGTTATATCGTACCTGTTATAACCATCATATAACGTTAGCAGTGGTATGAGGAGGTCGTTATAAGGGCATTTATATTGGGGTTAAATATTGGCAGTGGTATGAGGATTTTGTTTACCTATTTACCATGAACAAGGTGGTTTGTGTTGTAATATATATGTTTGATAGTCCTGTGTGGACCAGTCCTATGTGGACATGTATGCTATATGTTTGATAGTCCTATGTGGACCAGTATTTTGTGGACATGTATGCTATATTTTTTATAGTCATGTGTGGACCAGTCTTGTGTGGACATGTACGCTATATGTTTGATAGTCTTGTGTGGACCAGTCCTGTGTGGAAATGTATGTTATATCTTTGATAGTCTTGTGTGGACAATGTATTCTGCATGGTTGTGGACCCTGTGTGGGTATGATTGAAGACTATGTAATTATCCTGTGTGGATTGATTGTGGTATGCATATATGTATGGAGTTCTGTGAAACAATTATTATTGGTTGCTTGTGACTTAAATTAATTAAGTATTTATGGTAAAGTATATTACTCCACCCGAGGGCTTGCTGAGGAAGGCAAGTACCCTGGTAATTATTTTTGGATACCAGGGTAGAGGGAAGTCACTTGTATGGGCGGGTGACCTTCTCTATTATCACAGACTTTACCAGGATACATAACCCGAGGGCTTACTGAGAAAGGAGAGTGCCCTAGTGTTAGCACTAAAGCAGAAGGAATCTACTTGTATGGGAGGGTAGACCTCCCTATTTTCGGTAATTATCAGTATAAGAAATAATTATGTATGTGGGCATGTGATGGATGACCGAGAAGTTGACCATGGCATGATATGAATGCGTTATCTCCGCTGCTATTGGTGGTGAAATGCGATTGTATGGATATTTTAATTATATATTAAACACTTCATCCACACACTGTTGTAAATTATTTCTTCCTTACTGAGAGATGTCTTACCCCAATGATGATTTAACATTTTCAGGTTTACTAGGTGATCGAGCTTAGAAAGCTCCGAGGCGGGGTAGTTTTGTGAGTAAATAAAAAGAACAGATATGTATAGTTTTATGTTTAATTATTCTGGTCATGTAATATGGTGAATATGGATGTACTTTTTTTGGGTTTGTTTATGTAATTATAGAACTCTGGTATATTTTGTTCAAGGTTATTTAATTAATTCCGTTGCGTGAATGGTATCAGAGACGCGTGTTTGGTCTCATAACACTCCAACCCCACGTGGAGGGTCCTGGGCGTTACAATTATTGCCGATTCGTGGAAAGGTTTTCTAAATTATCAGGTCCTCTAATGAGATTTACAAGGAATAATGTGAAGTATTAATGTAATAATGAATGTAAGCAAAGCTTCCAGGAATTAAAGCAACGACTCATCATTGTGCCAGTACTGACCATTCTTTCTAGGGAAGGTGGTTCTGTGAGTTACAGTGATGCATCTCGAAAAGGGATTGGGTACGTACTAATGCAATGGGGGAAGGTTATTTCATATGCTTCTTGGCAACTCAATGAGTAAAAGAAAAATTATCCTATGCAAGATTTGGAATTGGTGGCAGTGGTTTTTGCGTTAAAAATTTGGAGACACTACCTGTATGGTGAAAGGTGTAAGATTTTTACAGATCATAAAAGCCTCAAGTACTTCTTCATGCAAAAGGAACTGAACATGAGACATATAAGATGGTTAGAACTGATAAAGGATTATAATAATACCATCAACTATCACGCCGGGAAAACTAATGCGTTAAGTTGAAAGTCAAGAAAAGCATCGGTCTAAGCAGTGGTAACTCAACATCAAATCAGGATGGATCTAGAGAGGTTTGGTATGGAAGTAGTGGAGGGGAATTATCAAGCTTTCATTGCTAACCTGGTAATACAACCGACCTTGCTAGAGAAGATTAAAGCTGCACAAATAAAAGATTCGAAGTTGGTGGTAAAGTACATAGTGGATTGAGGGCGGATTTTAATATCTCAGATGATGGGGTTTTAAGGTTTCAAACCAGATTATGTGTACCCAATGATGCTTAGATTAAAAGAAAAATTCTAGAAGAGGCTCATCGCTCTCTTTATACAGTGCATCCAGGAAGCACCAAGATATATCGGGATTTGCGAGAATCTTTCTGGTGGAACAACATGAAGAGAGAAATTGCCCGATTCGTAGAGTAGTGCCTTACATGTCAACAAGTGACGACTGAACATTAGAGACCAGTAGGGCCATTACAACCACTCTACATTCATGAGTGGAAGTGGGAGCACACTTCTATGGATTTTGCTATAGGATTACCACCCGCACTTCATGGGCAAAACACTATTTGGGTAGTTGTTGATCGTCTGACAAAAACTGCCCATTTTATTCCAATTAAAGTTAACTATTCCATGAAATAACTAGCAGAGTTGTATATTCAGGAAATAGTGAGACTACATGGTATGCCAGTGTCAATCATATCAGATTGAGACCCATGGTTCACATCCCAGTTTTGGAAAAAATTGCAAAAAGCCTTGGGATCACAACTGACTTTTAGCACAACATTTCCTCCCCAAAATGATGGATAATTTGAGAGGACAATTTAGATATTGGATGATATGTTGTGGGCATGTGTTCTGGATTTTAGAGGAGGTTGGATTTAGTATATGCTACCGGTAGAGTTCGCCTACAACAATAGCTACCAGTCCAGCATCAATATGGCACCGTATGAAGCGTAATATGGTCGGAGGTGCCAATCTCCATTGTGTTGAGATGATATTGGTGAACAGTGAATTTTAGGGCCGCTATGTGGGTAGCTGCTGGTTCTTTCTAGAGTCGGCTAATCATTACAGCAAACTCCAGAGGTTGTAATAAGTGTTAGTTAGCAAATTTCAAGGACGAAATTTTTATATATAGTGATCCTAAAAATTAATTAATTAATTAAATTAAACAAATAATATTATAACAATAATATAAAACTTATTTGAATAAATATATGTATAATATATCTATATATATATATATATATATAAAATAGTATAACATAATATATGTACATTCAATGCATTCAAATCGAATGCTTCCCAAAGCTAACAAAAGATTACATATATATATATTGGATGATACATAACATTACAGAGAATTCAATTTAAAATTCTCAAATAAAACAAGCCCCCTACGCAGACTCTCTCTCCCCCTCTCTTCGTTTCTCTCTCTTCACTCTACCTCTCTCTATCTCTCTTAATTTTCTTCCATTTCCCAGCCAAATTGAAAAACGAACATCATTTTCAGGTCCCAGCTCTGCTCCTCAATGTTTTAACTGAAGATATTTCGTCATTTGGACATCATAGGCACCACTCCAGGACTAAGGTAAAGGGAATAAATTATGTCAGGATTTATTTTAAATATATTTCTAATTTAAATTAATTATGTTAATTCAATTATTTCCATATGCTTGAGTTTTTGAGTATTGTGGAATTAAATTAAACTGCGGAGATTTGATCATATTTGGGTATTTAAATATATATTGGGGATTAAATTTAAAAACGGGGAGTTGATCATACCTGCATTATAATTAAATTTACCAATTATATATTTACAAAATTTTGCAATCATTTTTGTGAAATTATAATTATTGAATAAATTGTGTGGCATGAGAATATTTCCTCTTTATTTAATAATTAAGCTTATTGGGATTTTTATGGTGTTATATAGTGAATGTTATGGTATTATACTGGTTTCTGGAAATGTTGAGAATAATGTGGAATTGTGAAAATGACGGTTTAAATACCGAGTTATGAAAATTACGGTTTAATACTGAGTTAGGGATATGACGGTTTGATACTGAGTTGCGAATTTGACGCTTTGATACGATCACGTGTGTAACTACCTGAAAATTCACACTAATTTTTTTTTACAGTTGTAAACTATATCGCTCTGATACCCCTGTAATATCTATTATAACATCTCTAGTAGCCTCAACGTCTCTTGGCATCAGTGTATAAACCCTCATCGGAGCTGTGTTCCTCTGTTGACCTCCTCAGGGCGCCTGATAGCCTCCCTAGAATGGTCTATGAGCTAGCGCATGGGTCGGCGGTCCCTGACATGATCGTGCCATATGGTTGGGTCTTCCACACCAGTAGCAGACACTCTCTCCCAACTGGCATTCTCCCGTATATCTCTAGCCACACCTAGGGCATGTGGGATAAATCTACTCGCCCTAAAAACCATGGTGTCCCGTCATCTGCCTTTGGCCCCCACTGTACTAGTCTCTTCTCCATGAGCCCAGATTGGACCCCGCCTGAAAACCCGAAGGCGTGGACCTCTTCCTCTAGCTCTGTGTCTCAGCATCCCTCGGTATACTCTCCTCTGCTACTGTTGCCCTATCTGCTAGCTCAGAGAAATCCTGCACCTTTAGAACTGCCACCTGTCTAAAAATTTCCTACTTTAAGCCCCTCTCAAACATTCTTGCTTTCTTAACCTCATTAGGTTCTATGTAAGGAGTGAAACATGACAGCTCAATGAACTTCGCTACATATTGCTAAACCATGAGATTTCCCTAAGTCAAATTCAGAAATTATACTACCTTAGCCTCTCTAATAGTGGCAAAAAAATATTTGTCAAAAAATACCTCCCTAAACCGACTCTAGGTCATAGCCACTAGTATGGGTCTCTGCTCCTCCAATAATTTCGTAGCAGTCCACCATCTCTCGGCCTCACTTGTCAACTTGTATGTAGCATAGAGGACCCTCTGCTCATCGGTGCAATGGAGCACTGTTAATACCTTCTCAATCTTTTGCATCTAGTTCTCAGCAACTGTAGGATCAACTCCTCCTGAAAATGCTGCAGGGTTCATCTTCGTGAACTTTTCTATCATACAACCCTGGCCTGCAGACAAGCCTCCTTGCTCCCTAGAGCTCCGTGCAATCTCAGTCATAACCTACTAAGCTACGTAATGCAAAATAGCATCTGGATCCCCGCCGCCCATACTAGAAGGCCCTATACCATCATCGCCGCTAGCATGAGCGCTACTACCTCCAAGATCCATCCTACAATAATGCCAAATTATTCTGAGAATCTAAACCTCATAATGCTATCCTTACATTAATCTAACTAAGACATCCTTATACCACTTATCACTAATTTAAGGTCTAGTCCTACCATATGGAAATAGAAACCGACGATAGTTTACCATGGTTTTCCTGAAATTGTCACCCCATGAAAATCACAAAAACCACCCTGAAGTCCCTACCTTCACACTGCATAATAGAATCCTAAATCCTCACCCTAACTTTCCAACATTAACTTACTGAAATTCTATTCCTATATTCTGGTATTGTTTTCCGCTGTACACTAAAGTCTATAGAACCTAGCAACCTAGGCTCTGATACCAAACTGTAATGACCAGAAAATTCACACTATTTTTTTTTTTTTTTTTACAGCTGTAAACTATATCACATTGATACCCTGTAATATCTATTATAGTATCTCAGACCAAAAGTGGGCACCAAGGAACCCCTGTTCATAAGACAATACACCTATGCAGCGGAAAACATAAAATCATATAACCATAATTACAATACCAGAATTTAGTATCTTCCCAAACATATATATATACATCACTCCAGTATTTACCACTGGATCATCTAGTATCTACACACAAAAATACATCTCCCAGTATACACTTACCCTTCTGACAGGGCAATATAAATGTCCCCTCTATCTCCAAGCCTGATATGCTCGTCTAGCTGAATTACCTGAAATATATTAAATTACTAGGATGAAACAACTCTCAGTAAGACGAAATATGCTATTACCAATGTCTGGCAACTGAGTTTGCATAAACAATATACTTTTAATCTACTGAAGCTGAAATAGCATGCAAAATATGATACAGTATAACTCATACCTATGTGATTTAAAATACAATTGTTTTTGAACTTTCTATTTAATCATACTTTTAGTATCTATAGATATATCTGCTATTTTCTGTAAATTTGTATATATATATATATATATATATATATATATATATATATATATATAACTGTGGAAACTTCCCTAAATGGTTGTATGTCATGATTTAAACCCTCAAGACAGGGTTGTGCGGCCCATAGGCAGGATTTAACACTAGTTGGACTATTAGGATAAGTCAACTGAAACCTCTATCGTCAGATCGGACGCCTCAACCCAGACTACCAGGGAGTTTGCAAGCTCTCCCAGGGCATGATCGACTATACATATAATCCACACATTATCTAAAATATCTGGTTACCCTCTATACTGTAATAGCTAAGGTACCGTGCTCTGTAATCTGATATGTTCCATTAGGGTCTAATATTATATAATACTATTATATATCTTTCCGATTTACCATGATTCTATACAACTGTAGTGAGCATGATTTTGTAAGATTGCATTAACTATAACGTTGTAATAAACTGATCTATATAAACTGTAATAACTGTATGTTATGTTTTTGTAATATTTGTATATCATGGTTCTGTAATCTGTATATCATAGTACTATAAAAATTATATATCTGAATAAAATTGTATATCTGAACAAACTATAATATCTGATTAAAACTATATATCTGAATAAACAGTAATATCTTAATAAAACTATATATCTGAATAAACTATAATATCTGAATAAAACTGTAAATCCGAATAAACTGTAATATCTGAATAAAAATGTGTAAATCGTAGTTTTGTAAAATATGAGTAGAATTATGTACTATACTAATATTTCTCATGCCACACCACTAAAAAAAATTCATTAACTGTAATCTGTAATACTGTATAATTTCTTTCTCTGAAAACCAATAAACATATACTACAATTTACTGGTAAGAAATTATGATTTAACTGGCGTAGCATATTTCCCTTACCTAATTAACTCTAAGATCTGACTCCAACTTTATTCTTACGCCCACGGCGTACCAAACTCAAAATCCTAAAATAATGTACATTTTCTAATTCAATTAACCCAACTCAGAATAGTAACTATACTCGCCTTTTTCCCAGGCCCACATATTTCTTTAATCCAAAAGATTCTAAACTACTAATTATTTATCAATGATACCTGAGTTCCTGAGAAAACACCCGCTGGAATCCTCAATCCATGCATGTGGTGTTTGGAAACCCAAACCCTGAAATCACAACACCCTGGTTTAATAAACTCAAACTTCAATATATCTCCACCTAATACAAAATATGGGTTCATAATAGCATGATTACCATGAATATTCTAAAATAACCTACTTAACCTGATTTTGGGATGGTGTTTGAACTTCTCAAACCAAAGTTCTGCTCCGGTTAAGTTGTAGAGAATTTCCCTGAGATCATTAAGGTCTGATCGTCGAACCGGGAAAAACGAGGTCAAAAACTTAGAGAGAAGGTGAAAAAACCAGATTTTTAGAGAGAGAAATAGGGAAAAGAATAATTCTCTCGCTGAAAATGCAATTTTCGACTTTATATAGGCAGTTGTCCACGTGGCTTCGTCAACGAGCCACATGTACTCATCAATGAACCGAAGAAGGGAGTTCGTCAATGAGGATGATGAGTTCGTTGACGAACCAAAGGATCTGAATTCCCCCCTCTCGGTATCTCTTTGTCGACGAAAGTCTGAAGCTTGTCCATGAACCATACAAGGGAGTTCGTCGACGAACCATACTTTATCCCTTTCGATTTTCTTTTTTCCTCCCATTTAACTCATTTTCTCTTTATTATTTAATTGTTATTATCTTCTGGATATCTACAACGTAGATGATTGGAAATTTTGGAAATACTGATGTATGTTAAAGTAATTTCGGAGGTATCTAGGGAAAGGGGGACGGTGATACATAATGCCCCAATCCTCGAGACTTTAGCCTGAGGGCTTACTGAATTAGGGGACGGCGATACGTAACGCCTCAATCTCAGCAAGTGCTTTAATATGTACCAGATGTTACCACTAAAAGATAGGCAAAGGGGGACGGTGATACGTAACGCCTCAATTCTCGGGACTTTAGCCCGAGGGCTTGCTGAATTGGGGGACGGCGATACGTAACGCTTCAATCTCAGTGAGTGCTTTGATATGTACCAGATTTTACCACTAAAAGATAGGCAAAGGGGGATGGCGATACATAACGCCTCAATCCTCGGGACTTTAACCTAAGGGCTTGTTGAATTAGGGGACGACGATATGTAACTCCTCAATCTCAGCGAGTGCTTGATATGTACGAATCACGAAAATTGTTACGGTGATGTATGGATCATGTGATTTGTAGATTTATATAAATGGGGCCAGGTATGTGATGGTTTTTATAAATGGAAAGGAAAATATGTATTTTTTCAATTATATAGGTGTGAGTATAGTTTATAAATTTTATCTCATTTAAAGTTAATTAATGGATGTATTTTTCTTATACAAAAACTCACATAGCCACACACTGATGATAATTTATTCTGTCTTACTGAGCGGTGTCTCATCCCAATAAATATTTCAACTTTTCAGGACCTACAAGAAGACAAGCCTAGCGAGCTTCGGGGCGGGACTTAGATAATATAGTTTAAAATAAGTGATTGTGAAAAACCAGTGGAATATGTTTTGTGTTTTATGTGATGTAATATTAATACTGGAGAAATGCCTATGTAAAATGTGTGGTTGTTTTAGTACTTTGGTATGATATATGAGGTTTAGATTATTTTTTCGCTGGCTGTTGGGTTTAAATTAATTTATGGAAAGGTGTACCCTAAAACCCAATGGGTTCCAGGTCGTTATAGTTGTGGTATCAAAGATTATATTTATATTATTATTATTATTTGGGACGTTACAGTATTGTTCTGTGGCATATGCATTTAGGGCATATAGGTGAGCGTGGGTTGAAGGAAATTCACAAGAGAAATCTTCTAAAAGGTGTAAAATCATGTATGCTAGAGTTTTGCAAGTATTGTGTGCTTGGGAAGCAGAATCTGATGCAATTCATGACAAGCACGCACAAGACGGAGGGAGTACTAGACTACATTAATTTGGACGTTTGGGGACCAGTGAGAGTGGCATCACAAGGGGGAAATGAAATGCCCCGAACCTGAAAACCTGGTCTGGTGCGTTACACTTGAATAAACCGTGCTTCGTGGCGCTCCGAACCCGCCTGGTGGGACCCAGGTGCCATGTAATCCATTTTCCTGTACCTGTTATTCCGTTAACAATTACGCACGGGAAAAAATAACTATGATCCTAAATTAATATAATACTAGAGTTTTCTACATCTATCTACATTCCAAAATAAACCATTCATCCACCTGTGTCCACATATATACATATCTCCAAAAATATAATCCACATCTTCCAGTATTCATAACTCAAAAGACTTAAAACATGAATTATAAAACATTAAACTTATACATCCCAAAAGTATCATCAAAGTTTATACCATTTTTCTTATGCTATAATAATCCCCGAGCTCTTTAAGCTCAATCACATGGAAGTCCTGAAAAAGATAAATTTGTATTCAAGTGAGACACATCTCAGTAAGGGAAGAAACAATATATTAAATCCGTGTGTGGCCAACATGAGGTTTGTAAATAACATATCTATATATATATATATATATATATATATATATATATATATATATAAATGTATTCATCATTTGCATATCATTATCATAATTTCTAAAATCCTTTCCTAAACCTGATCAAACAAATGCAAAGTATTTCACCCACGAGAATACCTAAGAATTGAGGTGATTACCCGCCCATACAAGTAACGCCCCTCTGCTCTGATACTTTAGGCAACCAATGGTCACAACTGAAACATATTAGGGCACTTACCTTACTCAGTAAGCCCTCAGGTGAAAAAGTAATCTCATACTCCCACAATTCATACAAAGGTTTACCAGCAAAGGCTCCTGATAATAAGGAAATTTACCTGCCCATACAAGTGATCTCCCTCTTCCCTAATACGTTATGTAGCCTGCTACTACATCTGATACCTACTAGGGCACTCGTCTTTCTCAGAAAGCTCTCGAACAAAGAGTTTGCTCCGCCCATAACACGTACCATGTTATACTAGCATATATACTGATACTACTATAATACATTATTTTGTCTATCATTATTCTGTATTTCTCATCTGTTAATGTTCTTAACTTTGACATTTCATAACATTTCACTTTACGTGGCTCTTTCCCATTTCACATTGTTCACATTTCATATTTCATTTCCATTTCATTCATATTTCATTTCATTCTCATTTTCATTTCATTTCATTTCCTGCATTCGTACTACAGCTCCTTTTAGTTATACATTAGTTAGTCCATATAGATATGCATTATTCTGCTACTACAACTCCTTTTAACTGTTCATCAATTAGTCTACAGCTTCTTTCAGTTGTTCATCTGTTTTCATGGTTATATTAACAATCACATGCAGCATAATCCATATGACATTTTCACTCTTATTGTATTCCTTGTATAACCTGTATCTCTTACATATAACATAACTCAACATAGAATTTTCATTTTACTCATGCCACATAATTTAGCAATATATTTCAAACAATTTCTGTAAAATAAGCCAACTCTCATTTATCATTCTTATACTAAAAATATACCTTTAATTTCTTACACAATTAACCTGAAAAATCTTTCTCTTTCATCAGTCCATTTTCACATATACATATCTAATAAAACAACCCTAGGCTTAGAAATTATAATTTAAACGGTTGACATTTTTAAACCCATATGGAAACATATACATATATACATAACATAATCCATTTATCCATTTAATTCATAAAAAATTGGTTTAATATATATTCCCCCTTACCGGCTTTCTTGAACTATGCCAACAGGAACCCCCAAAAAGATACTTGCGGCACTCACCCGAACCCTAAATCAAAAATCCTAATTTAATTAGATAAATCCCAAATAACCTACTATTTCTACATTTTCTCAACCTATAATCCTCAAATAAGCTTTTAAAACCCCAAAACTAAGAATCCTAACCCTTACCTTAACTTTGGAGCGTTTCCCAAAAAGTCTAGTTTAGAAATCTACTCCGCTAGATGTGTAGAGAATCTTCCCTAGATTTGAAAAGAGAAGGCAGAGAGGACATTTTATAGAGAGAAAATCAGAGGAAAAATTATTTATTCGCAAGGAAGCAACTTTGGATCTTTTTATACACAATGTTGCCACGTGACTTTGTCGATGAGAAGACAGGTTTCGTCGACGAACCACAGAAGGGACTTCGTCGATGAGAGAATGTATTCATCGAAAAAACTTAAAATCTAAAATTTGCTCACTCGGGATCTCTTCATCGACGAGGGACTGAACTTCGTCAACGATCCTATGTAAACTACTCGTCAATGAAGACAAGATATTCATCGACCAATTCTGTTGTTTTCTTTCCAAAATTTTCCATTTTTCCCTTTATCTTTTATTTATCTATTCCATTTATTATTTTTTCTATTTATTTAATTATTATAATTTTTTGGGTCATTACAAGAAATATGTATTTCGTGAGTTTTATCAACGACTACTCACAAAAAGTCTAGGTTTGCTTCATGCGTCACAAGTTAGAGACATTTGCCAAGTTTAAATTGTGGAAAGCTGAGGTGGAAAACCAGACTAGGAGAAAGATCAAGTTCCTCAGGATAGACAATAGAACTGAGTACATAAACTCGAGTTTTAGAGAGTTCTGCGAGCAACATGGCATAAGGAGGCATTTTACCATTCGTCGAACATCGCAGCAAAATGGTGTGGTGGAGAGGATGAACCGAACCCTACTTGAAAAGGCTCAGTGCCTTAGGTTGCATGTTGGGCTCGCCATAAATTTCTTAGCCGAGGCAATCAATATGACATCTTTCTTGGTAAACATATCACTAAGGGCATCATAAAATGGGAAAGTGGCTGAGGAGGTATGGAAAGGTTACAAGGTAGACTACTTTGGACTAAGAGTATTTGGGTGTCCAGCCTATATGCACATTCTCGGTGAAGAAATATCTAAACTTGAGGTGAAGTCTAGACGATGTATCTTTATGGGATATCAGAAAGGCATGAAAGGGTTCAAACTATGGGATCTAGTGGCAAACAAGGTGGTGATCAGTAAGGACAAGGTTTTCGATGAGAAAACCATGTTGCGGCATACTTTGTAAGAAACAGAAAAACAAATGCAAAAAAATTGCAGCAGCAACAAGCATGTGATTCAGGTGGAGTTAGAGACTCAAGGCAGACATGCAAGGAGTTCTAGCCTAAGAGATCAGCCAATGGTGTAAGTGGAGTCAAAAACTCAGGGTGGAGAAGACATAGGGTGTTCTAGCTCGGATGACCACTAGCCGCATCGTAGGATAGCTATAGACAGACCCAGACGCGTCGTCAGGCCACCCCCCAAGTACGGTTTTGATGATTCGGTGTCTTATGCGCTTATGACCAGCAGCAAGGATCCTACTACCTTTTAGGAAGTCGTGCACATATAGAATAAGGGTAGCTGGATAGGTGCAATAGTAGAGAAGATGGAGTCGTTGCATAAGAACCAGACGTGGAACTTGGTGGAGCTTCTAGTTAGAAAGCGGCCAATTAGATGCAAGTGGGTATATAGGAAGAAGGAAACAGTTTCAGAAAGGGAAAGAGAGAAGTACATGACTCGCTTTTTAGCTTAGGGGTACTCGCAAAGGAAAGGATTAGATTATGATTAAATCTTCTCCCCTGTAGTTAGACACACTTCCATCAAGGTAGTGTTGGGATTGGTGGTGCAATATGATATACATCTCGAGCAGATGGACGTAAAGATGGCATTCATAGTGATTTGGAGGAGCTTATTTACATGACACAACCAGAAGGGTTTAGCCAACCTAGACATGAGCACTTAGTCTGCAAATTGAAGAAATCACTATACGGACTAAAGCAGTCTCCGAGGCAGTGGTACAAGAGGTTTGATGCCTATATAACCCATATTGGCTACAGGAGGTGTGAGTACGATTGTTGTATCTATGTGAGGAAACTTGTGGACGGGTCTCTCATATTTCTGCAAATGTATATTGACGATATGCTAATTGCTGCTAAAGACATGACCGAGGTAAATTGGTTGAAGACTCTATTAGGGAAAGAGTTCAACATGAAAGACTTGGGTGTAGCCAAAAGGATACTTGGCATGGAGATTCATAGGAACAAAGCTACAGGGAGACTATGGTTATCTCAAGGCAGCTATGTGAAGAAGGTGTTGGAGAGATTTAGCATGTCTAATGCTAAGCCGGTGAGCACGCCTTTGGCGAGTCATTTCATGTTGTCTACAGCCCAATGCCCAAGGACGAACGATGAGGTTCGTGATATGTCGAAGGTCCCCTATGTTAGCACAATAAGGTGTCTGATGTATACCATGGTGTGTACGAGGTTGGACCTAGCACATGCTGTCAGCGTGGTGAGCAAGTTCTTCTCAAATTCGGGTCGACAGCAATAGAATGCTGTGAAATGGATTCTCAAGTACTTGAAGGGTACGGCCGAATATGACACCATGTTTAGTGCACAACAGAGTGATCCGTCAGTGGTAGGGTACATGGATGCTGACTACGTTAGGAGACTTGGATGACCAGAGGTCTACCACAAGGTACATATTTACCCTTGTAGGAGGACCTATTTGTTGGAAGTCTATTGTGCAGTTGCTCATAGCATTGTCTACTACTGATTTGGAGTACATGGCAATGGCTAAGGTTGCTAAGAAAGCGTTGTGGCTTGCATGATTGGTCAGAGAGCTGGGTGTCCAGTAAGGTGGTGTTCGGCTACAGTGTGATAGTCAGAGTGTCATCTACTTGATGAAAAATCAGGTGTACCATGCAAGGACGAAGTAAGTTGATGTGTAGTATCACAAGGTCAAGGAACTAATTGTTTCAAGAGAACTTCTTCTTGAGAAGGTTCATACATCTGAAAATGCAGCTAATATGCTGACGAAGTCGGTCACAACGGACAAGTTCAAGCATAACTTGGACTTGATCAAAGTCTCCAAGTGCTAGGCGAGAGATGGACCCAATCTACTATCCCAAGTGGAGCAGCGGTTATGCTTTCAGATTTCCAAAATGGTGAATATTCACCAAAGTGGAGTTTGTTGGGGATGTTGCTCATATTCTGAGTGGGACGTGTGTACTAGGAAAGCTACGCCAAGTGAGGAGCAAGAGCATGAGAGAAGGCTACAGGAAGAGGGCAAATCGTCAACGAATTGGGTTGTAATCGTTGACGATTTCAGACAAAATGTAGGGTGCTACTCTATGCTTCAAACCATCAACGGTTAGGTAGATTTGAGAATTTTCCTCTAGGGATTGCTACAGAGATGGTTTAGATAGGATCTAAGGTTCCTATATGTTTAGGGTTCACATATAATTAATGTTTTGTAATTTTATTGTAAGCTTGACATTGTACATGATAAAAAACACAGTTGCTGCTCCAGTGGACGTAAGCAAATTGCCGAGCCATGTAAATCTTGTATCTTTTTGTTGTGTTTTCATTCCCCTTATTACTTAGTGTTTTCTTCTTTAGTATATTTCATCATCAAGTGATTGCATTGGTTGTTTGTTGATTAATTCGTGTGTGATTGTGTGCTTCCGCTACACATCCAACGAACAATATTTGTTCTTTTTATTATTCAGGACTTTAAATGTATTATTTTTATTTTTTACCTTTATTTTATATAATTCTACCAAATAAGTCATTTCATCTATAATCGTATTAAAAATATTAAGTTATCCTATTTTTATAAGTTAATATTTTTTTACATGAATGTAATTTCATGTGACTGGGATGAATTTTTTTTTTTTTTTAAACAAACTATTTATGCTTTTTATAATTGGAGGGGCAAGTTCGAATTCCTACTTGGAGGCGAATCCCCTAATGAAGGCGGAATGGGAATATAAGATGCCCCATGGTTGGTTGAGGAGAATAATTGTTAATAGGGTGAATTCAAGTTCTACTGCTCCTGCTCCTGCTCCAAATCCATCCTGCTTACATCCCTACTCAAAACCAGCTATTGTTTGAAAAAATACTAAATTGCCACAACGGCACGTGCCCAAATTTAATAAAATGGTATTATATAAGCCAAGTAACGTAAGCTTATGTGAAACGTTCTATAAACAGAAACATACCCTCAAAGTCCTACGTTTTTCTTCACTGCTGTTTAGTGGTCGTCAAACTACTCAATCCACAAGGCATTATTATCGACATAGGCTTCTACTCTGAGCTGTGCCATCTTAACCCATTAAAAAATGAAAGGAAACCAAAACCACTTTCTACTTTCAAACCCAGACTTTATTGCAGGGTCCACATATCAGTGCATCCACTCACATGAACACATGCATTAAGGACAGGCATCCCGGTCTCTTGCCTCATAGTTTTAGCTATATAGAAAGACAGAAACTTGCAGCAAGCATGTACAAATAGCAGAATTCATCTACATAGATATTGGGTCCAAATTGGATATTCGGAACTCAGAACTCCCTATCTGGAAATAGGCGAGGAGCAACCAGGGACCAGATGTACAGAGCTGCAGTCGCCCACGCAGTTATGATCCGCACCCACACAGATGCCCAGCCAACATCCACCAGCTTCCCGCTCCCCCCGACTGAGGTTGACCACCCAGTCAAAAGCATTGCGGAGTACATGCTTGCAAGAGAGAATATAATGTGGAAAAAGGAATATGAGTATGTCACTGGCTTTGTCTTTTCTTTTTCTTCGTGCTCTTCTGTCTTGTCCAATGGTAGCAAAGGCTTCCCAGCACCTTCACCACAGACACCAGAATGTCAATTCTTAACGTCAAATAGTAAAACACTCAAACTTGTCAGCAAACATGAAATAAAAAAGCGTTAACTTGAAATACAGAGGAGACTGTATAATGAAAAATATGGACAAAACAGAAAAGACTGCACATATCTGATTCTCTATGATTATTCTTGTTATTTCATATTTAGTATTACTAGAAGAATTATTATACTTTCACAGTTGAAAAGCAGGTCGGAGTGCCTGATAATATCTGTCTTATCTTTTGAGTACACGGGGGATTGTGGAAACAATCACTTCAGCCAGTAAGATTACCTAGGCAGCATCTCCACATCACTCACATCACCAAATGCCCAAGCCAATACTCCTGCTTGCCTACGGCATATTATATCCCCGCAAGAAAATGACAGAAAACCAGGAACAAAAAGATAACAAAATGAAGAGAATTGGGAAAAGTAAACAATAAAGGCAAGAGAGGAAAAGTCAGGAATGTAGCTACGCTATAACAATATTTTATTGTGCAACGTCAAATATATCCATTTTTTTTAACCTCTAAAGGTATAATCATAGTTGAACTTTGTGTCTGTGTGTGTGTGTAGCCTTGGCGCAATGGTAGAGTTTTCTCCGTGTGGTTTGGAAGTACGGGACCGTAGCATGGAAACAGTATTGCAAAACTACAAGGAGATCCATCATGGTCTGTCCCTTTCCTGGACCCTGCATCTGCGTGAGATTTGTGCAACAGGCTGCCCTTTACAGTATACATGTGTGTGTGTGTGTGTATTTATATATATATATACATATAATATATATATATATATATATATAGAGAGAGAGAGAGAGATCAAACCACTATTCTTTTTAAGTGAAAAAGCTATGAGATCAAATGTTTTTGTAGATTTTGAGGCTTTTGGGTGATTTTGTAGTTGCAACACCTTGGCCCTAAAGGGGTATGGTGAGGGATTACCACAGGCCCACAGGTCATGCATGTAGTTGTGATTGGGGGGGTTTATGGGATTTAACTTCCTGGATCCCAAGCATACAGCTCAAGTTGTGGCAGGAAGCTTGACAAATGGCATGAATGAAAACTGGACTCCGTTTTTAATACAACAGTATAGATTCTTCTCAGTTCCACTGCTTCAATTGCAAAATGGCGACATACCAGATGCATATTGTTGGGCAATATTCCAATACGATGTTTTTTTCCCATTCTGGTCATAAAATGACCTAAGGTCTGAGTATGAGAGAGAGAGAGAGAGAGAGAGGAAGGGGGCAAGGTGCAGGGAGGGAAAGATTGGACCATTATTTTTAAACAAAATGCAGAGAGAAATACAAGTCCTAATGGCACAATGGACTATAGCGAGTTGGTGGGTAATCCTACATTCTAAGTCTCCTTTTCCTCTTTACAATACCTTATTCCTTCAGATCATACTGACCTCTGACAAACATTCCAGCATTCCTTTTCCTCTTTATAATACATTCTTCCTTCAGACCATACTGACCTCTGACAAACATTCCAGCATCCTACCCTACCAGGACTTTAAGTAAAGGGGTAATATTGTGACATTGGTGGCAATGCCCAATACTTGGGCTCATGTTTCCTCGTGATTGAAGCTAAACCTATTTTCCAAACCCCACACATTCCATGGAAAACCACAACCTTCTCCCCTCCCTAATAAATAAAAATAAATAAATAAATGGACAAAAGATAATCACCTCATTGAGGTCTGGCAAAAATACAGATACCCCTCTTGAGGTTCCAAAAATACCACAAACCTCCCCTGAGGTCTCAAAAATGTCAGACTCCCCTAAGGTTTGCCAAAAAGACACACCCCTCCTAAAAAAACTTACTTTTTACAAAATACAAGAATAGGCGTGTGTCCTTTTGGTAAACCTCACAAGAGGTCTAAAATTTTTGAAACCTCAAGAGAGATCCCTATAATTTTTGAAACCTCGAGGTAGGTCAACGTCTTTTGCCCTAAATAAATAACAGACAAGTTTTGAAATTTTTCATTTTAAAGACACATTCTTCTAGTAAAGGGACATCAGGGATATTTAATATTTCATCTTAATTTGCTTAGAAAAAAATTCCTTAAAATATGGGTTAAAAGACATGCATATAAAATAATCCTTCTACACTTGTACATCTGCCAACACAAACCTGCACGGGGAGAACTTGGAGGAGAGAGTAGTGTTGTAGAAGAACCAGCACGGACAGCAGAATAGACAACAGAGAGAACAGTCGTAAGTAACCCTACAGTAAGAGTGCCAGTAGAAACAGCCTTGGAATGCTTATGAAGGCCATTGCATTCATAATCCCTTGGTTCGCTGGCAAGCCCACTATAGCAAAGGTATGTGCAGTACAAAGATATGACTGAAGCTGGCAAAATGCTGCCACTCACCTATTTCACAAAATAACAACTGTGAGACAAGAGACCACCCTGGTCCTCATATTATAGACTAAGCAGACCAATGTCATAGAGTATGTAGAAATTTCACACATCCAAATAATTACCACAATTAAAAAATTAATTTCTTAACAAAGCCTTGAATAGCTAAACACCAAGTACTCAGGCTCAGCAATGAACTAATAACACCAATTCAACTATATGTACCAGCTCTACGTTACACATTTATTTCTCTTACGCTAAACATAAAATTAAATTGTGTGGAATCATATGGCCTATTTAATGAGAAAATCGAAGTTAAAAATTTCTTGAACTAGGGGTGTACAAATTTTACCAAAAAGCCAAAAACTGGACCGAAACCAAACCATTTGACATTTCAGGTAACGGTTTTCTGTTTCAGTTTGTCAATTTTTTAAAAAATCGGTTTCGGTTTCGGTTTCAATTTCAGTTTTACAAGTGAACTGAACCGAACAAACTGAAAACAGAAATATAGATGTATCATTTAAATTTCATATATTGTGTTTTATATTAGTACTTAATTATTTCTGTTCCTAAAGAATATTAATTATTTTTACACTTAATTAATTCAGAAACAGCCGAAATATAGACGTATTATTTAAATTTCATATATTGTGTTCGATATTCGTACTGAATTACTTCTGTTTCTAAAGAATATTAATTATTTTCACACTTAATTATTTCTGTTTCTGAATTTCATATTATTAGTCTACCATTTTAGCACTAGTTCTACTTGAATATATTTTTAAAAAAGGAGTATTTATAGATGTGTATGAGGATTATTTTTCTCTTCCATTAACAATGCGGGACAAATTCCTCTATACTTCTCTTTCCATTTCCGCGTTTCTTCACAAACCACTACTCACAAGTCACAATTAGTCACAAGGCAGTGCATGCTGAGCAGCAGCACTTTATGTTTGTCCCACATCAACTAAACAGAAATCTTGACAGCCATATTCTCCTTGCAAAATGACAGCTTGGGAGACCTTCATTCCATAAGTATGGGCTTGGCCTGCATTCGCTGATTCAGCATTAGCATGGGCCGTCTAAAGGGAAATTCTGACATTCCTGACAGCCCAACTTTATTTTTGAATGTTGAGTTATAATGCTTTATAAACCGACATTAAAACCAAACTGAACTGGTAAACAGTCGTTAACCATCTTGATCAAACTGCGGTTACCAGTTCGACATCGGTTTTGAGCTTTTAAAAACAGAAAGTTGTGGTTCAGTCATGGGTTCAGGGTGAAACCAAACCATTTAGAACCAATTACAGCCCTACTTGTAACCCCAGATGCCACCTTGCTGAAGACTAATAAGACAAAAATCTTATTGTCATACACTATCAAGCCCCATAATCCCATGGAACAGTTGAAAACACTTCACTATGCAGGCTAATATTAAATCAATCATGCTTCATAAAATAGTAGCTTTGCAACAGGAGCAGAAGTCTTAAGGGAAGATTCAGTCAAATGTCCATTAATCCAGCTGATCAAATAAAGCGTCTTTGTTGGCATTCTTCAATTTTCTTGGTTCAGAATTGTGTGGATCAATTCAATTAGATTCAGGGTGTGAATCAATAGATTTGGCTATTCACTAATAAGATTCAGATCAATTGGAATTGGTACAAATCATATGATTCATATCATGAACCATAAGATTCCTACAACTATGATGATAACAATTGCAGTGCAACAGTTTGCGATATCACATTACAAGCAATGAGTACAGAAATTGTGGATTCATTTCCTGCATTAACAATGCTGTTAAATACAGATTCACATGTTACGATTCCAGAATCCAACATACTAATTATTTAAACAATTTTAGTAAAGATTAATGAATCTACATATACCACATAGAAAAAGTGTGGAATATTATCTTGGTTGCTTTAGTCGCCATTAGTGAAAACAGACACAAGCCCACACCGATTGGCTGCATAAATTTTATTTCTGCAATCTTAATCTATGCCCACAACACCTACTAATTTCATTGGGTAAATGACTAGAGACTAGATTTAACAATAAGAGGATGAAGGATTAAAAACTTACCGCAGGGTGCAATGCAACTATAGCAAATAAAAAAACTAATATCAGGGTCATAACAATAAAGAATGTGTTGAGACCACATTCATGTCCAGAAGGAGTAAACCAATGGAAGAGAAGTCCCGAGAAGGAAAATGTCGCCACATAACATACGAGTGAGACGACAAACAAAGCTACATACCTACAAATTTCAAAAAGTAAAGCATAGGACAGGTTAAAATCTGATGAACTTGAGTTAAATAAGAGAAACAAAGAAGAGATTCTGAGTAAATACACTTAAAACTAACCAGAACTGCTCATCATATCCAACCCATTTGTCATTCCATCCATGAACAAAGTCCAACAAAAGCACAACTTGAACAAGAAGAAAGAACCCTGAGCCAAATTTCGATATTGTCTCTGCATCCAAAATTCTTAATCTTTCAGCTTAAGTTAAAAATAAAAAAAAAATTAAAAATGGATTTTGAGCAAAAACAACATAGTACAAATCAAAATTGTTCTTATCAAATCACCATCCTCTATGCTCCCCTATGCAGCTATTAATATTCTGCTATAACAGTTTTCCATTGGCATCAAAAGCAATCCAAGCAAGCTCAACAGATCAATTGGCTGATTGACCAAGCACTCTTGAGTCCTCAAATGGGGAAGATTATAACTTGTTTGATCACCAATTGACCTAAAAGCTTAAGTTTCTTACCTGGTGAGCAAAAATATTTATCAAGCAGTCCAACACTTCCTCACATGTGCAGCCAGATTGCACATGAGATGTAAAAATCAGTTAAATACCCATAATAAGGAGTACAATAGTTTCATTTCTAAGAAACAAAATAAATGCAAGCAACAAGAATGGAACTCTCAAGACCTCCTTGCAACCATGGCTGTGATACCATGTTAATTGCCACTTGACCCAAAACGCTTAAGCTATTAGGTGATAGGTCATCAATCTATATGCTATACAACACAATTTTAGAGAATTTGGGACCCATCACTTAGCATCCAGTAAAGAGATCTACATGGAAATGCTAAAATGACCAAAATGATTTTGGAAAACCTGATCTTAATCTTTTACAGACTATGAAATGGCTTTTTTCTTTACAAGAATGTTCCTCAAACATTTGAAATGAAAATTTTAAATTACATCAAATTAGATTACCATAGAAGCTGATGATCTCATTTGGAAGGAAAAACATGAAGATCACCAAAAGGCACCAGCATATAATTTTTGCCATCCATCCACCATGGTGCAAACTATCACGAGGATCCTTCTGGTTTTTTACACCAATCATTAGAACTGATAGAATAGTGAAAAACAGAAAGTTTCCCAAGCTAACTCGCAGCACTGCATCTGTTTCAAACCACTCCCTATTAGGTGTCTGATGGAAGTGATTAATCCCTGCAGAGATGATCAATATGAGATCAAACATCAAAAACATCAGAAACTGGCATGTCTGAGAATCCATTTGTACATTATTATTGAGTCTTAAGTCACTTTCATGAAGATAAAATTCTATATTATCCTAATCTCCAACATCAGTATTCAGTAGATACTGTAGTGGCAATCAGGATAAAAACAGAGCCTGGGGGAAAGAAGAAAAAAAAAATTCAACACACATTTCATAGAGAACTATGTCACAAATCCAATTTTTTCAGTCATGACATGGCATGCCCAACATGATTTTTTTTTAACAGCAAAAGAAGAATATCATTAATAGATTAAGAATATACAACCACGAGAATAAGAAATTTACTCAACAAAGTCTGGAAAAATCCAGATAAAAAACATAGAAAAAACAGGAATACTAAAAAGACCAAATAAAACCAGCGCAAACCAACAATCCAACACATATGTCAATCGCACTTAATATCAAAAAAGCTCAGCCCCTTAAAATTCCCCTGCCCCACACACCAAGAGAAGCCAAATAATATATCGCTTCCCAAACCAGCAATTGCAGCAACTTCTTCCCCAATAAAAAAATATGCGCATTACGCTCCATCCACAGCCCCCAAAATACTGCAAAGAAAGCACATTTCCAGAGCACTGCCCTTTCCTTTTTCCTGCCAAAACCAACAAAAGGAACAGCCAAAAAGTCCTCCACTGCCTCTGAACTCACCCAACATTCGCCTAGACAACCAAATAATTTATTCCATACCCTCCAAATATATTCAAAATGCATAAAAAATGCGATGCAGATTCTGAACAATTAAAACAAATAACATAGATGTCTGGAAAGAGAGCCTTCAACCGTCTCCTGACCTGCAGCAAGTTGTTGGTATTAATACTATCAAACACAACCAACCAAATAAACACATTAATTTCAAAGGGGACTTTGGCCTTCCAAATGGATTTATAGAGGAAAAGAGGAATTAGATCTAGTCAGAAAATCCCAAAAAATATTTGCAAGAATTAACCCCCGAATTATTCAAAGATCAAAGCCAACAATCCTCCTCCAAAAAAAAATCAACAGTTATTCAGCAAGACTAGCAAAGAGGATAACTCTACCACCTCCCTCTCATTCGGCGGCCTATGAATATGAAGATCCCAAGAAGGTAAACATCCACATGGATCAACAACAAAGAAGGAAATGGAACCATCCTGCCCTGAGCTCAAATGAAAGATGCGAAGAAAAGAGATGGACAAAATTAAATTCCCTAACCAAGGATCTTTCCAGAAGCAGATATTACTACCCCGTCCCACCAAGAATTTAATATGGGGAATGAAAGGCGAAAATCTAAGAGAACTTTCCATGAACTCTTTGAAGAACATATAAATCTCAAATTAGTATCCCACCCATTCTCGTCTAATACATACTTTTTACAACTTTATGCCACAAGGATGAATTCTCTAGTGGAAGCCGCCAAATCCATTTAGCCAAAAAAGCTGTGTTTCTAGACACCAAATTTCAAATATGTAAAACACCCCCTCCAGTTTAGACCTGTCCACCACCTCCCAACTTACCAAATGATCCCTAAAGCCCCCCTACACAACATGATTTTTATCCCATATAAACTCCATTTTGTAAGATTTAATAGCATAACTATGCTATATATATAAAATCCCAACTATACATGAATCCAATTTCTCCATTCACCTCAATTTAGGCTTCTAGCCCATGGCTAGCAAGAGACACAAAATGCATTATACATGGATTTTTTTAATAACAAATTTCAAGGATTCATGGCATAATGATTTCACAAAAAATTTATGTCAGATATTGATTACCTAGTGCAATTCTCTTACTTCTTAAAACATAGCATCAACTATGTGAAAAATAAAGAAGTTGCAAGCAGCACAGACTTCCATTTTGCAAGGATTCATGTCATAATGATTTCAAAAAAAAAAAACTATGTCTGCTGTCAGCTGCCAAGTGCAATCCTCTCCCTTCTCAAAGAATAGTATCAAGTGTCACCTATGTGAAAAATAAAGAATTTGCATGCACCACAGACTTCAATTTCCTAATGATTCATGTCATAATGATACAACAAAAAATTGTATGCCTGCCATTAGCTGCCTAGTGCAATTCTCTAGCTTCTCGAAGCATGGCATCAACTGTCAAGTGTGAACAATGTGAAAAATATAGAATTTGCATTGGCCACAGACTTTAGTAATCAATAATGAAGTAATGTATTTTGGTGGAAATTTAGTTAATCTTTTGCAGTTTTTGTTCATAAAACCAAAAAGTAATCATCACAACCAAATTCAACAGCAGTAAACACAAGGTCCGCCATGGAAAAAAGGCTTTATTAAGTTCACTAGCAAAATGTAAACCCAAACTTGAGATGTAAATTTGAATTCTTTTAAAGTTTATGATGCAAACCTCAACAAGAACATTCTGGCCTCTCTCTATATCAAACAAAGTTTATATCTACTTACAGTAAAATAATAATTGCATGATATCAATTGCACTTTGGTCAACCTCATTACAAAGGGGAAGCGAAGCTCTAATTAAACTGTTTTTTTATGATCTGTGCCTTGGTATGTTGCCACCAAACAAGCAATTGGATTGGTGAAGAAAACATATAAAAATATCTTGACATGATCGCAACACAAGTACAAGCTTTTTATATATAGAAAAAAAACTTTAATAAGAAAAGAAAAAACATGCAAGGAGGAAAATAATATAAAAGGAAAGAAAGACAAATAAATATAAAAAAGAGAAGAAATCAAGCTAATATAACATAATCCAATCAGAGTGTAGATCAGAGAAACTCACACAGCCGAAACAACCTGATGAAAAAACCCACAGTGAAGCAAAAATTATCCTTTACCAAATCAAATAAAGAGGTGAAGTTCAATCATGACAAATATAAGCATTTCTCTCTAACCAGAACACTCATAAACAGAAAAAACAGCACCAATTCCCAAAACCTCTACATTGAAGCAGCATAAAATCCTCCAAACAACTAGGGCATGCCCGATACTCTCCAAATACATCCTTATAGATGGAATCTTACTATCTTAGCTTTCCACAAGCAATCAACAAGAGGAAAAGAATGGAACGAACAAGTGAAACAAAAATAAACAGATTCACAAAAACACAACAGAACCATCCAAACTGCAGACCCTGACATCCCCACTATAAGAATAGAATAATGAAATGACACTAGCAAAATAAGAAGCAAAGAAAGCTACTCATCTCCCTATCATTTAGATTCCAACAAAAATGAAAATTTCAAGAAACACCACCACCAGCATTAACCAAAGATATATGTGCATCATGATGCAAAGTGAGAAGATAGAGAGAAGGAAAAGCAACAAAAGAGCCAAAGGATCACAGCCAAATATCCACCCATAGTCTCACAACCAAACCTGACAACCATGACCTACTTTATATTTAATCAAGGAAATAAAGGAAAGTACCAGCTAAATGAATTTCCATGAACTTCCATGAGAAACTCTAGCTCCTATATTAGCATCCCACCCGTTCACTAGACAAGCCAAATCTACACTTCATTACTTTATGATAAGAAATGCTGAAGAGAGATTCTCCAAAGGAAAATGTCATAACCACTTGCTCACCATTACAATAATGCTTTTAAACACCAAATTACCAGGACTTAAGCCTGCCTACCTTCCACCCCACCCCACCCACCCGGGTGTTCAAAAAGATATATATATATATATATATAAAACCTCACCTATCAATAACCTCCCAACTCACATGATGATCCACCCTCTCAACCAGAATGATCCAAAGAAAGTCTCTCATAACCCCCCTCCAATTTAGCTATTACCCTCCATAACCTAAAAAAAAGATTAAAAATAAAGGGGAATCAAAGAAAGACAAGCCTAAATTAAGTTTGTACAAACCGCCGAAGAAAAAAGAGCACCCTTCCATATCAAGATGTTTACACACCTCAGCACTCACATGATCCCAAAGAGGATTACCCTCTTAAACAATTCCTAGATAAGTCAAAAGCCACTGAAGAATTTCACAAACCCCAAGAATAGCAAAAAATCAAGAAGCAACCTCTAGACTCGAACTTTTTTTTTTAGTTTTTCCATCCCATATGACTTGGGAGAGAGTCAAAGACCAACACCTCACCCTCTTCACTAAGCATGTTAACTAATTTCAAACCCAACAGTCAAGAAGGGCATGATGATCCCTCTCATCTCTTAACAAATCAATGAACATGACATAGCCCCGGTCTATTAAATCTTTTGGCATGAATTAGTATCAACAAGAACATTCACCTGTTGTGGAAGTGTTAAGATAGCTTTATTAGAAGTATAATATTAAAAAAGCCCTTAGAAGAATTAAAAGTTGACAAGGCACACTCACCAAATGACAAAGGAAGCAAACATTAAGTGGGAGAACTAGTCACAAGGGACAAAAGCTAAGTCATCCCCCTTGGTCAAGACACTGTCTCTAAATTTACAACATCCTTAAAATGGAAAACATCAACTCAAATAGATTCAGAATGAACGAACAGACCTCCCTGATCCGTCACCTTTCCCTCCTCACTATTGGGAACTTTTAAATAGCAGTAGCAATTAGCATAGCATATCATATTGTAGAGGTAATATGTATAGCAGAAAATGGGAGACACAGATGTCACACAGTGGGAAGCGCGTGTAACGGTTGTGATTTTCTTTAGAGCACAGCTTATCCATATTGGCGTATTTACATGTTATAAGCCCTTAACCCTTACAAAAAATACTAAATGTATTTTGGATCCTTTAGTTCAACTAACTAACAATGTTTAGTAAAAGGCAATAAATTTTACATTGGCTTTAAATTGCTATTGAGAGAAAAAAATAATTTTTTCATCACTTTCATTGATTATATGTGCGATAAATAAACTAATGAAAAAAATACATTAGCTTATCATATACATTAATCTGCTAGACATGTAAAACATACATACATTAAAATATATATAATTTTATTAGTTAAAGTAATAAATATATAATAAAGTTAGACCAACAAGTTATGTTGTATAATCTAAGCCTTAAAATTACAATATTATTATTAAAAAAATTATCATTAAAAGCTAAGTACTAACAACTTGAATAAGACAGAATCTAGAGGGAAAAAAAGAACTATCAAATTATTTAAATCAAATGTCCTCATTCTAACCTTCACCCCTCTCTTCGCACAGCTTTTTGAGATTGATCTATGAAAGCCAAAATGAAAGAAGATGAGAAGATAATCAGAAAAGTATTTCAAAAAGTTCCACAATACCACTGTAACAGCTGAAGTGGCTCATTATGGCCCCCACAGATGAGATTTTTGTTCACATCAATATAGCAGTATGGTATTGGAAGTGAAAAATTGTTACTTAACAGTTACAGCTGCTATTTAAAACCATAAAACAATGTCTCTCCTCATAAATAAAATAGACAGCACATTCACCCTGCCACACCTCAACCCCATTGCCATACTCACCAAGCTGTTTCTGTGCCTAACCTCCATTTCCCTCAACTTATCATGGAGCAGACTTTACTTCAAACAAAATCATCAAGATGCTGATCAAGCTCCAACCTAAGATATGCCTGAAAATCCTTCACACACTCTAGAGTCTTCAGATGTTTTGCAAAATAGAGTCAACAGGGACCAAGAGCTTCTTGTCCATTTCCAGTCTGTCAGATTTGGTCTGTTGTTCCCCATGAGCCTGATGAACAGTATGGATCTCATCATCAATTGACTCCCTTCTGTCCCACTATATTGAATGTTCAAGCCATGTCAGACCTTCATGATTCCAGTCAATTCTGAAGGCTCACACAACTTCAGGTGCTCTGCCCCTTCAGAAGCGATGATATTATGTTACTAATAAAATCATCCTTGGGCTCCTTAATTAGAACAGACTGCTTTAACTTTTTGATCCATAGGCAATACTTGTTTCATACTGAATGAACCCACTTATGAGAAGGCTTCCTCATGTTGGTCTTAACTAAAATCCATATGGCCCAAACACCTCCAAGAAGGAACCCATATCCAATCTGCTTTTAAAATTCAAGAGAAAATATGGGAGGATATTTGGGCCATAAATCACACGATCTCCCGATTTATTACCACCTTCCTTCCTAGCACCTTGATCTTTACAGGAAAGCCTCTGGCCAGCGGATCAGCTTTCACTGAGAACTTCCGCATATGATGGTTCGCACTGAACTGATAACCAGTCAAAGAGCACTATGCTGTTATTTGAAGGGGCCACATTTTTTGGAACCACAGTAGTGACAGCAGGAGAGGCCCAAATCCCTTAAACCACCAACTCACATAGTCACATCCCATCAGTTTGTGAACTGTTCGCACATATTGCCACCACCCCTCAGCCTCCACTCCTTTGGGGATAATCTGAGACTGATTCAGATACTGTGATTCAACACCCATCACAGAAACAGAAATTGGCACGTGATTTGCCTTCATGCTCAGAACACCACAGCCTAGATAATCATATCAAGGGAATAGCTGTTTTGTGAATCGTTAGGATTCTACACAGCCTCTCTCTCTCTCTCTCTCTCTCTGAAACACACACCCATTTACCTTTTTAATTTTCTCATGTAATTGTCTCATGATTACAAGCTTTTTATCCATTTTATATTCTACCTACCTATAGTAATTTTTTTTTTAGCAAAAGAAAAATTTTATCTGTAGATTAAGAATGTACGACCGGGAGAATAAGACATCTCCTTAGTAAAGGCAAGAAATGTCCAAACAAAAAACTGAGAAAAAAGCTGAACACTAAAAAGAACAAATAAAACCAGCACACTCTAACAATCCAACAAACAATCTATCTATAGTGATTTTAAGAGATCACATACTGTTTTTATGTATATTCCCTGTGCATGCCATTTGGTTTGCTTTTTCTCAATACAATTATATTGCATTAACAGATTTATAAAAGGAACTACAGAACATTAAAAAAAATTATAAAAAAGTAAAAATAAAAAGATATATCTGGATGGCTATTAATAAGATACAGGATGATAGCATATTAAATCACAAATTCAAGGGTTGTGAGATCAAAAAATAAACAAGAAAAATAACAAAAAGAAATAAAAATAAAATAAAATAAAAACAACAACAACAACAAAGGACCCTATTAAGACAGCATCTGAGCATTCTCTCGGTGTTATGGTCAAGATACATTGAGCAATCCTGCCCATCAATTGCCATGAAAAAACCATGTCCATCACATGCAATCCTCAATAGATTATAATAGCTACATCCACTCTCACATTAAAATTCTAGATGGTGACACAGTCTCCAAAGAAATGCATTAAAGGGTGTCTATTTGATCTGAACAGACTCAGAGGCTATCTCTAAACTGGTTCACTAAATAAGAACCAGTTAAACATCAGATTGTTTGGTGACATCTTTAAATTTTCTTAAAACTCATCTGATTGGTTACAAGTCTGATTGGGTGAGTGGGAAAATCAGAGGACTCTTTTACTTCTTCTTTTTTATGACCTGGAACTCCAACCTAGGCAAGCCCTTTGGGCCCACCTAAGCGGAACCAAATCAAGGGGATGAAAACATTGTCAACCTTTATAAAAAATAAAAATAATGAAAAGCTAACACCTAAGAAGTTAATATTAAAAAAATAAATTTTATTTTTGTCTAACAAGAAATTTTATTTTTTTATTTATAATTAATTAAATATATAATTAGAAAATATTATTTATATTAAATTTAAAACTTTAGTTTATGTAATTGCTTATTAAGTTTATCAAATATTTATGTTCTTGAGAGATGGGAAGGTTAAAATTGAAAAACAACACATATTCCGATATTAGATACCAAACAACTAAAAGAATACAGTATTTTCAATGACCGGTTCAAGTTCAATTCAGTTTGGTTTAGAAAATCATATTTGGATTCAATATTTAGCACTTAAAACACTTAATTTTACATAACATCCCTTAGTTTAAAAGCTTACAAACATGAATCAAGAATAAGTGCCTATAACTATGTGGTGTAGGATAGGAAGTCGGTATTCAAAGGGATCATTTTGACACAATTTGGAGACAAATTTCAAAGAATAGGGTGAAGGGGTTGTTGGGTCCTAAAGCAAAAATGTGTTTAGTTTATTTGTAGTAGGAATAGGATTGTGTATACCTCGGGGTTCATTTTTAATATATGAGTGTTTTAGGATTTTCTTGTAATTTCATGTATCTTTAAGGGTATATGTGCAGTTTCTTGTTATTTAATCTTTCTTATAAGTAGGGTGTGAAAGCCATGTAGGAGTCAATTTTTGGGTGAATTTGAACTGAAGTAAACCTAAGCTGTTTTCTGCTATTGTATCTCTTCCTTGTTCCTCACTTCTTTCTTCTTCTTTCCCTTCCCTCTCTAAAGTATTTTAATCCCTATTTTACCCGGGCAATACCTGTAGTGCTATGTTCATCACCCTTAATTCTGCTGCTGCATTAGTTTGAAGCAGAACCCAAATTCAACCTTTCTTCCACTTCTGAGCCACTTATTGTTCTTACATCTTTGATCTTCACCATTCATCACTCTCCCTTTGTCAGACTCTCATCTCCGTACTACCCACTAAGGGCCTATTTGGAAACATTGTTGTTTTCTGTTTCCTATTTCTGTTTTTGCACAATGAAGAAACAAACTATAAAAACGCATTTGTTTATATTATCAGTTTTCTATTTCTATTACCGGTTTTTAGCTGTTTGTCAAAAAACTAATAATCAAATTTTATGGTTTTCAGTTGTTTTGGAAACTTGTTGCCAAAAATTTTAATATCTAGAAATATTTTTTTGGATTAAATTTTTCATTTTATATACATTTAAATTAAAATCAAAATTAAATGATCATGTGAATTTAAATATAATTAAAACAAAATTATACATAAATTTCAAAAAATAATAATAAAGTCAATTACAAAATACTTCTTACTATTTTTTAATTGTCAAGTCCAATAAATTTTTTTATTGTAAAGTAAAATTTGAAAGTAGAACAATTAAGTAAAATAATTATAATAAATTTTATTTTTAATATAGGAATTTTTTTAATGTGTATTATTTGTAATGTTATTATTTAATTATATTTTTATAATTTTATTTGATTTAAAGATGTAAATGAGCATTTTTTAATTAAGTTTTTAATTTGTATTAATATTAACCAAACAGGTTACTGGTTTCTAGTTTTTAGTTTCTATTTCTAATTTTTGGTTTTCATTTCTCTAATTTTTGACACCGATACCAAATGGCCCATAAATTAGCAATACCAGATTTCAAGCCCTTCAGTTTCACAAAAGCCTATTCATCCTCTCCGCAGTAATATTTTAGCCCCAAAAAAATTCCAAACATCCAAATTTCTTCAATCTGACTAAAATTTTTTTCTTTAAAAAAAAAAGGCCTACAACTGGTTGTTGCTGCTCACATTGTCACACCCAGTAAGCTGCTATGCACACCAACACAATCAGAAGCCACCAAACTTTTGATCTGTCATCTCCTCAGAGGCCGCTGCTGAAATTTTCCGGAAAAAGCCGCACACACCTCAGTCTGATGCAAGTGAAATTATGAACCAGGCCTATTCTTTTCCTCCCCCACCTTGCCATCTCTTATACGTGTCCTTCCCTTTCCTTTAAACTACCCAGGCATACATCTTTACAATCGGGCCTTTATTTTTTCTTACACAATAGTGACAATACCCTTGTCTTTTGTTACACAATACCCAATCCATGTTCATTAAACCCAACCACACTGCCACAACTTCAAGTCACATCAGCTGACAACTAATCTACCAGGTTATCAAAACTGCCACGTCATCAACATGTCAAGTCAGTTTATTACTACAAACAGGAAACAACCATTGAATTGGCTTGCCTGACTAGGATTCAGATTCCAATTTCACCCTCATTCATCTTTCAATTTTCTTTTTATATTATTCAAAAAAAACAAAAAACCAGAAACTCAATTCTCTTCTAGCAAATTTGATTCACTTTCTCTTAAACCTTCATCTGATTCTCTTCTCTTCTCTGACCTTAGCTCTTTAAAATATATATATATATATATAACTTCTGGAATTCTTGGATATCCCAATAAGTTCCCTTTTGTGGCAAAATTTGGGATTTGAAGACTGATTTTTGCCGATAAAATTTTTTGATTGACTTAACATCCTTGCATACCAAGTATGAGATACCTCCTCCCCCTCTCCAATTTCAATATCACACTCTTCCATCTATCTTGCATATGAAGGAAACAATGCTTCAAGAAAAACAAGTGCAACTTGATTATTGTGATTCATTAATACATCCAGCAGCAACTGCAATATATGATTGTATTGTCCACCTTCACCTTCACTGAACATCAAAATCCAACATTGACTCTCATGTTTTACAGTCGTGAGAAGATACTGATATCAAGTACGATAGTAATGAAGCCAATGCTATTGTGACTGACGTGATGATTTTATTTTTATTTTTTAGCAAAAGAATATTTCATTAATAGGAAGAGAATTTACATGAGGGAGAATGAGACTATATTAGATTACCACTTTACCTAAAAGTTTAATCTATTTAGTGGTGGGCCAACAATGTATATCAAGCTTTAACACTCCCCCACACATGCAGCCCGTCAGCACGTGACGAGATACAGATGATAGATATTACCCATTACAGGGAACATAATAATTTTTTTAAAAACAATAAAACCCAGGACCTCCTGGCAACCAATTCTGATACCATTTTAGATTCCCATTTTACCTAAAAGCTTAAGCTATTAGGTTGTGAGCCAACAATGTAAATCAAGCTTTAACAGAGACATCTCCAAAAAGAAGACTTGGAACAATATAGGAAAAAAACTAATCATTACAAAAAAATAAAATAAATAAAAGATCAACATGCCAAAATGTTCCTCCAATCCCTATGTAACTTGTGGAAACTAATTCCTCTAAAAAAACCCAAACCAGTGCACCACAGTGAGGCTAAATACTGAATTTGATCCCAAACCACACCCAATTTAATTTCTTCCCATTCAATATCCTTGCATTACACTCCAACCATAACCCCCATAAAACTGCAAGTATTCCACACATTCATAGGACTGCCTCATCCTTTCTCCTACCAAAGCCTACTAAGGAAATAGCTAACAATTCACCAACTGAAGAAGGGCAAACCCACTCTCTCCAGAAATACCAAAAAGCATATTCCAAATCCTCCAAGAAAATTCAGTGCAAAAGAAGATGAGAAGCCGTCTCAGAATTTTTGTAACAGAGCACACATAAATCGGGGGAGAGAGCCTTCAAAGGTCACCTAATTTGCAGCAAGCTATTAGTATTAATTTTATTGAGTACAACCAACCAAGTTAAAAAACTTAATTTTTGGAGGAGCCTTAGCCCCCCAGATGAAACAATATAGTGGGAAAGAAGAATTGGAGTGAGTCAAATTCAAAAAAATATTTACAAGAAAATACTCCCAATTGATCCAAAGAACAAGTCCGAACATCCCTCCCTGAAGGAAGATTACTCCCATTCAAGAGAGATAACAAAGAAGACAGTTCCACCAACTCCCTATCATAGTATCATTAAGCAATCTCCTAAAATGGAGATTCCAAGAAATCAATGGACCACTCAAATCCCCAAGAACAAAATATATAGCTCTATTTTTCTCACAGCTCAGTTGAAAAAGATGAGGGAATGAAGTTGATAAAGATGCATTACCCAGCCAAGGTTCTTTCCAAAAATAGATCAGAGAGCCTCTTCCTACCTCAAATTTTGTGTGAGGGATAAAAGAAGGATAAATCTGAGAAATGGACCTCCATAGAGTACTCAAAGAACATCTTAAACTATCATTGGTATCCCACCAATTCTCATCCAACCCAAACTTACTTCTTATTACTCTATGCCAAAAGGACAATTATTTTAGAGGGAAACGCCATACCCATTTAGCTAAAAGAGTCATGTTTTTAGACACCAACTTCCCCAGACCCAACCCTCCCTCCTTTGTTGACCTACAAAGCTCACCCCAGCTAACTAAGTGGTCCCTATGATGAATTTTCAAGACATTGTCAATGGTACGGGAAAAAAAATGATGGAAGACTCCGGTCCACTGACACAGCAACTGAGGGGCTGTGTTCGAACCTGAAAAATATTTGCATCCCACTTATTGAGTTTGTACTTCCTATAGGCGTTCCCATCACCACTCGCCATTGATGCAATTATCTTGCTTTTTTCTTTCTCATTTTGAGCCAATTTGGAGACTAATTTCAAAAGAATAGGGCAAAGAGATTGTTGGGCCCTAAACCCAATGTGCTTAGCTTATTTGTAGTATGCTCGTGTATTTGGGGTTTGTTTTGTAATATGTGTGTTTAGGGGTTTGTTTGTAATTCCATGCATCTTTAAAGGCATATGTGTAATTTTTTCATATTTTAGGCTTTCTAAGTAGATTGCGAAAGCCATGTAAGAGTCAATTTTTGGATGAATTTGAATTAAAGTGAACATCGATTGATTTGAGCCCATTATATCTCCTTCTTCATTCTTCTTCTTTCTTCCCATCTCCTATCTATTTCTCTCCCTATTTTACCCCTGGGCAGTACCTGTACTACTCTGTTCCTTACCCTTAATGCTGCTACTGCATCACTATAGCTCCACACAAAGCTACTCAGACTAAAATGCTATTTGTCTTTCTTATCAGCTGTTGACAAGGATGGTCGATGGCAAAGGGGAAATCTTTAAGATGCATAAATTTGGGTTTTGCACTGGTGGATTCAAAGGTGGAGCCGAGAGTAGTCAAACTATATTCGAACTCCTAATGAAGTGAAGAAAATATAGCACTAATAAAGTAAATTAGAAGAGAATACTACCCACATATGTTCTAAGAAATCAAACATCAGAGATAGAAAGTAGAAAATTCTTACCTTTTATGTTTTGCCGAGACCACAAGCATTACTAAAAATTTCATTTCCCTTAAAGAGCAACTAACAAAGATTATGTAGGACTCTTACTAGGTAAACCCCAATACCAACTAATCTCAACCACTGAAAATAAACTACTTTTGATCCTAAATGAAGTACCAATAGAATAATAATATAAAGACTCAAAATAATTCACAGTAAATACTCAAAACACCCTTGAAATAAACAAAACAAAATAAAAATAACTTAAAAATAACACTGTTGATGGTGCTGTTACAGCACTGTGAATATGTTCCTTACATTTTTCATCTTCTTTAAATGAATTAAAGCGTGGATGACATGAAGAATAAAGTGGATTTTGAGAGAAAGATGAGGGCAAATCTGTGTTTGCAAAGTCAGTTGGGTGTGATTGTGTGAACAAGTACTACAGTGTTACAATTAAATAATTATCTGGGGGAGTCCATGGGTCAAGTCTTTACCCCACGTAAGTCCATGGTCAGTTTTAAAACTCAAAAAGAATATTGACAGATAAAGTGATCAAAGTTCAGGAGGTGATTTAATAATATAACTGTTGAAATTTTGAAATTCTCCTTTAAACTAGTTCATTTTTAAAAAAAATAAATTGCTCAAGGAACTTCCCTCAAGCTTCACTCTATTTTGATGGATATTTTACCATGAACCTTGGTGAAAAGTTGGAACTCTTTAATTTTACATGAAGAAGGAAAATACCTTCAAGCACAGTAGCAGCTAAATTTATTTCACTATAGCGATGAAGAAATTTTGACTTTAAAATTACAACAAAAGACTTTTCCATTGTTCGTACTTGGTAAAGACTTTTAAATAGACTAATCTCAAGAAAAATTAGGCACCACAGAGGCAGAAAAATATTGTAAAAATCTTAACAAATTCATGAGCTTCAAAACTGGATCATGTGGGTTTGATTGGTGAGGATAATAAGATCCAGGCTTCAAAAGCTCATAATTTAAACACACTGCCAGTAAAAAGGTAAAGGACTACAAGAATGAAACCCTTACAAGGAAGCTTCTCCATAAGGGGTGCAGCAACCTCCCTTAGAATCCATGAAACGACCAGAGAAAGTGCGAATAGACCACAATAAGCAATCCGTGCAGAACGACGACTAATACCAGACACCACCGACCTGCATGCGTCGCATGCACATGCTGCACAACATGATGCAAGGCAAGAAGCAGCCCACATATTCCCCTCTCTAGCCAATCAAATCCTGATTAAAATAACCAGATCTCATTAACGAGGTTCAGCAAAGTTGTGGTATTCATTGGTTAGCAAGTCCAGAAACGGTTTATATGCTAAAAGAATTTCTGCATTCTAGGGTGAGAAAAATGCTTCAAAAAATCTAACTAAACCATGGCTTGAATTAACAAACTGATAAAACTGACAAAGCTGAAATCACGCTGCAGTTATATGCAAAAGAATGTAAGGTAGTGTAATGCGACAATGAACCCTAATTATCAGATACCCAAATCGGGGAAATCCATTTTCAAATTTATAATCATCATCCTTAGTTCGATCGTATGTAAGGTAGTTACAAAACCAGAATTCCATGTTATATTGAAAAGAAATTAAAAAGGAAAATAACGTAAAATTGTTTTCATAATTATAGAGGCAAGAAGACAAAGAATTGACTGAGTCAGCTGCGCAAACGCTACCAGCAATTGGAGCTAGTTCGGGTGAGCTCTTTAGAATTTGGAAATCGCAGCAACATAACATTAGATTCAAAACACCCATATCCTTTCCTTCGTTTTCTTTTCTTCCCTTCGTCATCAACCAAAATACGAGGTGATCGGAAGACTAAACACAAAAAACCGCAAGAATTTGGGGGAGAGCGAGAGAGAGGTACCTTCAGAACTGGAGACGATCAATGATCAACAACGGAGAGTTTGCCGTGCAGAGAGGTTTGGAACTTCACGACTCAAAGAGAAGAACGGAATCGCTTACCAGTCGGGGCTGAAAAAAGGAACCTTCCTAAACACATCCGTCCGTCTGTCAATCGACTTTCTCATCTTTTACTAACCAACCGTGGGCACGCACGACGTCCGTGCATTGCTGGAACATTTTTACAATTACTATTCTTAATATAATAATAATTTTATCCTTTCACTTAATTTTTAATAACGTAAATTAAGAAAATAATATTAATTTAATAAAATAAGTTGAAAAAGATTGATCAGTTAATTAAAATATATTTTTAAAAATAAAATACAAAAATTAAACATCTAACTACTAAATCGAGTCAATAACATAATGGTAACTTAAGTAAATTGTTCTTTTAAAAAATTAAAAATTATGAAAAACAAATAATACAAATAATTTAGAAAAACACTTAACTAATTATACTATTACAAAAATATTTTCTATATATATTTTATGAAAATTAAATGACTAAATATATCTTTTACAAATAAAATATAATTTAAGAAATTGATTTGGATAAGACGGTTGATTGACTTATGACTTACTTTTAAGGTTTGGTGGAGTATTTCTAATAACATAATAACTTGAATAAAATCAAGAAAAGTAAGGTGAATTGTCTCAAACAATGGTCAACTAATTAATATAAAATGAGGTTTTCTTTATTCATTTATTATTTATATTATATATAGAAGAATTAACATCTCATTTTATAATTTTAATTTATAGAGAATGAATTTTGAAATTTTATTTTATATTTTTTAATACTATGTTTGATAAATTATTTGAATTTTAAAAATATTGAGTTATGTTTTATTTATTTCATATGTGTTTAGACATTACATTTTTATGAAAATTACATCTAACAAACATTTTGTAGTATTATAATTATTAGATATTTTTATGATTTATTAGTAATTTTATTTTTATATATATTTAAAATTTTTGAAATAAGGACATTTTTTTGTGTTATGATGATATCAATTGATTAAACTAAAGTGATTGGACAGCATAGACTAGTTGTTTTGATAATCAATTAGGTTTTCGAGTTGCTGAATTAGTTTTCAAGATATTATGTTGACCAATTTTTTCAATTTAATTTGCTCAATAGGTGTCATTTTAAAAATATCATTATATTATGGTTAAAATTAACTGTTTTTTCTTTTTCACATATACATAATTGTTGACTAACGGTCAACTAATGAAATTTTCATTTGGTCAATGAAATTAAACTTCAAAAGGTTCTTTGGTAATTTTTTAAAACACATGGGGTGACGTATGACTTTTTAGAAAACTCAAGGAGTGTTGTTAGATTTTAGCCAAAATGATTGTGATGATTTTATTTTGATAAGTAAATTTTTTTATTAATTAGCGAATATAAATAATTGAAATTTAAAATGTTTTCAAAACTTAAAAAATTAAATCAAAATTATTGTTCACTGACTGTCAAACCAAGAGTCCTCTTCCTATTTATATATTTTTGCTCTTTGTCTATTTTTTTGTTGCATTATATTTTGATGATTATGGATTTTCATTGTCAATCTTTGGCTATTGTTGTTAATTCTGTAGTCAATTCTGCTATGATTTTATTTCCTCTCACATACTTTTTACATTGAAAGAATACATTTAAATAGGAAAAATTGCAATCCTATTTTGGTAATACAGATATCACAATAATTAATACAGATTTCACAGCAATGAGGCTTTACATCAACTATATTTTTCCTAAATTAATTTCTCATAGCTCACACCAACACTCCCCCTCAAGTTTAAGCATACAAGTCTTTGATGCACAACTTGTTAAGTGAGTTATGAAACTCTTTGCTTGATATCGCCTTTGTGAGTATGTCTTCTAGTTGGTCTTCGAACTTTACAAATGGAAATCTAATTATTTTTGCTCTCATGTTTTCCTTGATAAAATGTTGATCCACTTCCACATGTTTTGTATGGTCATGTTGGACTAGGTCATGAGATATTGCAATAACAGTTTTGTTGTCACAAAAAAAATTCATTTCTAAAGTAGAGGAGAAGCCTAGTTCAGTAAGGAGTCTCTTAATCCAGGGTAGTTCACAAAGCCCTTTTGCCATTCCATGGAATTCTGCTTCAGTGCTAGAAAGTGCTACCACCTTCTGTTTCTTGCTTCTCCATGTAGTAAGATTCCCACCAACAAACATAAAATAACTTTAAGTGGATCTTCTGTGTGAGATATTTCCAGCTCAATCTGCATTTGTGTAGCCATTTATTCTTAAATAACTATTCTTTGAAAACATAAGTCCCTTCCCAAGCGAGGACTTCAAGTATCTCAGTATTCGAGTTACAGCATCCATATGATCTTCACTGGGATTATGCATGAATTGGCTAACTACGCTTACAGCATATTCAATGTCTAGACGAGTATGTGAGAGGTATACAAGTTTGCCAACTAACCTTTGGCACCTCCCTTTATCTATTGGTACTTGATCTAAGTATTCTCCAAGTCTGTGGTTTTGAAAAATTGGAGTATCCGCTGGTTTACACTCCAACATTCCTACCTTAGTTAATACATCCAACACATACTTCCTTTGGGAAAGAAATATTCCTTATCTGAACTTGGAAACTTCAATTCCCAGAATGTACTTGAGTCCTCCCACGTTCTTCATCTCAAATTCGGTGGCCAACTCCTTCTGTAATATGGATATTTATTCTTCATCATCTCTTGTGATAATCATGTCATCCACATAGACTATCAACACGATTACCTTACTCAATTTGTGCTTCAAGAACAATGTATGGTCTGAGTTGCTTTGCTTGAATCAGTATTTCCTCACTGCCAGACTAAATCGCCCAAACCACGCTCGAGGCAATTGTTTCAATCCATATAGTGCTCGTTGCGGTTTGCACATGACCTTGGTTTCAGTGGATGTCGTGTAGCCCCGAGGAAGGTCCATGTACACTTCTTCTTCAAGGTTGCCATGTAGGAAGACATTTTTTATATCAAATTGATGTAATGGCCATTCAAGGTTAGCTGCAAGAGATAACAATGTCCTTACAGTGCTCAATTTTCGCAACTGGTGAAAAAGCCTCTTGGTAGTCTACCTCATATGTTTGTGTATAGCCTTTTGCCACCAGTCTTACTATGTACCTTTCGACCGATCCATTTGCCTTGTGTTTAATGGGAAATGCCCATTTGCATCCTACTGCTTTCTTCCCTTCAAATAAAGAAACTATGGCCCATATTTCATTCTTTAGTAGTGCCTCCATTTCTTCCTTTATTGTCTGGGTCCATTTTGGATCAGACAAGGCTTCCTGAATTCTAGCTGGAACTCAACTTGAGGAAAGTACATGCACAAATGCTCTGAGGGGTTCGAATAATCTCCTATTAGACATTTAGTTGGCAATTGGATATTTTGATTTTTGATCTTCAATATTAGGAGAGTATTTATTTGGTGGCTTGCCACGATTTTCCTTGAAAGGTAATTTATATCCAGCAGGAGTGTTCAAGTCACTTATATTTGAAGGCGTGTCGAGAGTGCTTATCTCAAGGATATTCTCAGGATATGGGTCTGCAAGTACTGAGGAAAGGGGGGAGCTTGGTTCAGTTTCTGAAGGCGTATTATTTCCTGAAGATGTATTCTGCTCTGTAAGCCTATCCGGCCTTATGGTCTCAACCGGCCTTGGGCTTGGTGCTTTATATGTGGGCTCAACCCATCCTAGGCTTGGTGCGTCATCCATTTCTTTTTCACTGTTTGGCTAGTCAAAGTGCAACCAATTATACTCTTCATCTCATGTCTCTCCCTGAAAAAAAGAATGGGGGGGCCAGGAAAAAAGTGTCATACTCTAAAAAGGTGACTACTATTTTAACATTTTCTAGACCCATAAATTCCCAATAAACATTTAAACTTCCATATATAACTAATTTACTTAATTCCCCAAATCTCACTCTCACTTTGGAGTGGTACCTAGGATACCCAAATTGAAATTTTATTTCGGTCAAAATGACGATGATCGAGACTAAGACCCCGTGGTGGTACCCGATCGTCGATTTAGCTGAAAATCTAAGGAGAAATTGAGTAAAAAGTGAGGGTTTACTTTTCTCCACCTTTCTCTAGGAGTGATGCCTACGTTGCTCCCACGACAAATCCACTCTTATAGAAATGTCGGTGGCGGAGTTAGGAATTCAACGGTACCTTCCGTTTTCCGATCGGCCGAATATTCGCCGAAAAAATTTTAGAGAAAGAGAGAGAGGTGGCCGTGGAGGAGAGTGTGAGAGAGGAGGTCGTGAGGTTCTGTTTAAATTGGATTTGATTTCCAATTTCACCAATTCTAATTTGGTTCCTCTGGTTGGCTTACAAAGCAAGCATCCATAACCCATTAACCTATATAATAATATTATTATAACTATACTTATCATATTATACTATATATATATATATATATATATATATATGTATACTTATATATCTATCATACCATTTATTTAATTACTTTAATTTAATGCTTAATTAATTATTTTATTAATAATGAATATTTATTTATTTATTTATTTTTTCCCAGTCTTTACATTAAATGTAACACCCCGAATTCGAAAACCCGGTCCGGTGCATTATACCTGAATAAATCGTGCTTCGTGGTGCCTCGAACCCGCCTGGTGGGACCCGGGTGCCACGTTATCCATTCATTTACCTGATACCTGACATTCTATTATCATTTACGCAGTGGAAAACATAAATATAATTCTCCAACAATAAAATACCAGAGTTTTCTACATATATCTACGTTCTAAAATAAACCATTCATCCACCTGTATCCACATATATACATATCTCCAAAAATTTAATCTACAATTTCCAGTATTCACAACTCAGAATACTTAAAACATAAAATATAAAACTTACACATCCCAAAAGTATCATCAAAGTTTATACCCTTTTTCTTTTTAACTCAAAAATACTATAACAACCCCGAGCTCTCTAAACTTGATCACGTGAAGGTTCTGAAAAAGATGAATTTGTATTCGGGTGAGACACATCTCAGTAAGGGAAGAAACAATATATTAAATCAGTGTGTGGCCAAAATGAGGTTTGTAAATAACATATGTATATGTATTCATCATTTGCAAATCATTATCATAATTTCTAAAATCCTTTCTTGAGCTTGATCAAACACATGCAAGGTATTTTACCAACGAGATTTCCTAAGGATTGGGGTGATTACCTGCCCATACAAGTAGCACCCCTCTGTTCCGATACTTTAGGCAACCAATGGTCACAACTGAAACATATCAGAACACTTACCTTACTCAGTAAGCCCTCAGATGAAAAAGTAATCTCGTACTGTTCATACAAAGGTTTACCAGCAAAGGCTCCCGAGAATAAGGAAATTTACCCGCTTATACAAGTAATTTCCCTCTGCCCTAATACATTATGTAGCCTACTGCTACATCTAATACCTACTAGGGCACTCATCTTTCTCAGCAAACTCTCGAGCGAAGAGTTTGCCCCACCCATAACACGTACCATGTTATACTAGCATATAACCACAGTATTCATCCGCCATAAGTGAGGGTAATTAATAAAATAAGTGGTCATTTTTCCTTAGAGGATGGTGTGTAATGTACACAACAATTTTGAGGACAAAATTTTTATGAGAAGGGGAGAATGTAATAACCCCAAAAATGATTATACAATATTAGTAGAGTAGTTTTCGAAAAAAATATATTAATTAATTAATTTAATTTAATTTAATAAAAATAAAAAATATAAATAATTTTTTATTTTTTTTAAACCACTCTACTAATCTTGTATAACCATTTTTAGGATTATTACATTCTCCCCTCCTTATAAAAATTTCGTTCTCGAAATTGCTGTGTATATTATACACCATCTTCTAAGGAAAATTGACTACTTGTTTTATTAATTACTCTCACTTATGGCAGAGGAATATCGTGGTTACATTCATGGTTCTAAGAGATTACAATATATACCTAAAAGAAAACTCTCTCAAAACCAAAACCATTGTCTATCTTATAATCTAACATACAATTTATACCTTAACTATTATGCACTAAAATAAATAATATTGATTTTCTCTAAACTATCACTCCTAACTACTACTGATTCCCACCAAACAGCTATGGGTACCTCAATCATATCTCCTCCTTTGGTTACCACGAAGCCTCCTCTACTGCGTGATTTCTCTACAAAACTTTTACTAACGGAATTATCTTAGTGAGCAATACTTGTTCTTTCCTATCCAGGATCTACAGTGGTGTTTCTTCATATGTCAGTGAATCTCTGAACTCTATCTCTGCATAATTAATCACATGGGAAGCGTCTAGAACATATTTTTTTAGCATGGAAACATGAAATATGTCGTGTATTCTAAATAAGGCTGGTGGTAGAGCTAACTTGTAGGCAATTGACCCCACTCTCTCAAGTATTTTGAATGGGTCAATGTACCTAGGGCTCAACTTATTCTTCTTCCCAAACCTTATCACTCATCTCAGTGGAGTTACCTTCAAAAACACCCGATCTTCCACGTCAAACTCTAACTTCCGGTGGCGAGTATCTGCGTAACTTTTCTTCCGAATCTGAACTGCACTGATTCAGTATTTCATAAGTCAGACTTTATTGTACGCCTACTGCACCAATTTTGGTCCCAAAACTCGCCTTTCTCCCACTTCTTCCCAATATAATGGAGAACAACACCTCATACCGTATAGAGCCTCATAAGGTGCCATGCCAATGTTGGCTTGGTAGCTATTATTATAGGCAAACTCAACTAGTGGCATATACTAGGTCCAACTACCCCTGAAATCTAGCACACAAGCTCGCAGCATATCCTCAAGTATCTGAATCGTCCTCTTTGTTTGTTCGTCAGTCTGAGGATGAAAAGTTGTTCTGAATGCTAACTGTGTCCTCATAGCCTTCTGTAAGCTCTTCCAAAATCATGACGTAAATCGGGGGTCACGGTCTAAGACTATGGATACCGGTACACCATGGGAGCAAATTATCTCTGAATGTACAACTCCGCTAGTCTGTCAATAAACTAGTTGACTTTGATAGGGATGAAGTGAGCGGTCTTCGTCAGTTGATCAATGACCACCCAAATAGTGTTTTGTCCCTGTCGCTCACCCAAAATATTTCTCCAACTATTTATTTTTTTTAAATATATTTTTGGAGAAAATATTTTGAGGCATTTTCTAAAGGCTTGAGCATATAAATACATTCATATACATATTGCTTTAAAGCCTTCATTCATTGGATTTTATCAAAGCTCAAATTTGAAGAAAATCATTTTCCATACTCTTGGTTTAATTGCAAAATATTTTTGAGAGAATTCTTTAACTCTATCAAGATTCATTTATAAATCATTTGAGAGTGCATTTAGTGCTTAAAATTGTACACATAAGCTTTTTGAGAAGCATCTCGTTGTATGCAAAAATATTCCATATCATTTGTATTGGCAGTTTGGATTGTGAACCGTGAAGAGGTAGCTACGCCTCGTGTAAGCAACGGATTATAAAGAGGTAGTTATGCCTCGTGTAAGCAGTGGATTGTAAAGGGAAGTATTGCTCTAGTAAGAAGCGGATTGTAACGGGAAGCTCCACCCAGTATTAAGGAGCGGATAGTAGAATCTTAGGGTGGTTTGCCAAAGGCATGGACGTAGGCGGGTTTGCTGAACCTCGTAAAAATCGTGTTTGCATTCTCTCTTCCTTATACTCTTTACTTTCTGCACTTGTATGTTATATTTAATTTGTGGTGTATGATTGTTGTATTTTAATTCAAATATTTGCATACTTGTATATTTAGGAATTTATGATTGCATAAAAAGACTTTAGGTTGTGTAATACAACTTGTGGTTTTGAAAATAGGATATGCTTAACCTAGGAATTTTTACATCCCAATTCACCCCCCCTCTTGGGATTACACCATAACTCTTAGGGTTGGTTTCTAAATTGTAACAAAATAGACCAAAACATAGACTATAGGATAAAATTATATTTTCTCTCAACATTGTTCATGTGTAGTGTTCTTATTTTTTTTATGTTACTGGTTTTGTTGATGGTAAAGAGGGTATAGAGTTGGAATATGTTTTTGAAGTTGATTTGATATTATATTAATTGGGTAGATTGTAATGGAAGTTGGCATTGTTCAATTTTGTTGAAACAAAAAAAGAGAGGTAAAAAAATGAAAGTACTAACAAGACCCACAAAGTCAATGTGAAGGCATTTAAACCCAGAAGAAAGGGGAGGACCAAGATGACTATATGATCGAGCCAGTAAGAATATTTATCAAGGGCACTATGGTTGTGTGTATGTGTGTGGGTGTCATATACATATGGAATCTCATATACTTTTTTAAAAAAAAAAAAGTATCATAATGAAATAGATATTTTACTACTTCCCTATCCACCAAAACTCAAAATATCAATGAAGACAATAATTGTGAACAAGATATACAATTTTACCAAGTTGATGAATAAAAAATTATTTCAAGTTTTTATTGATTAGAAATACTTTTTTTGTGATTATAATTTTAGCAGTGGAAGATTGTTGTGAACTGGTGTTATGCGTAGAATAATTGAAAAACCTTGACACATTTTAGGGTTGAGATGGACAAAACATACCTATATTAGTGTGGTAAAATTGTTTCCATGTATACTGTGTGTTGGAATATAACCATGATTTTAAAGATGCGCAAAATTCTTCTTCTTCTTGCTACTATTGTGTTTTTTATTTCTTACAATTTATTTCAATTATTTGGAAAAAATATGGTTGTGTCATGGACAACAGATGCTAACCTCACCTTACCTGCACACACATAGCAAATTGAAGTGATTATGACAATAGTAGCTGACTTGAATTGTAGTAATCCAAAAATTTGCTTTGATACCAACTATAGTAACCCGAATATTTGCTCTGATACCAACTATAGTGACCCGAATTTTTATACAGTGGAAGACCTCAAATTCATTATATCAGAGTACTAAATAACCTCATTATAATAACAATATCTCCAATATCAAAATTAACATCCCTAAAAATTCTAAAACAATAAAAATACAACTAATTTAATATCTATTCTAAATAACTCTTCTATCCCACCCATGCTTCCGCTACAAAACTCTGATTTTGGCTAGACACCTCGGGGTATCTGAAACGTATGAAAATAATTGGATGAGACACCTCTCAGTAAGTATGAACTAGATTATTATCAGTCTATGGCTAAAATAAGCTGTAGTATAAAAATACATTCAATAATTATATTCTAATAAAAATCGCGTTCTTAAATATTTAATTTAATAATTTAACTCTTAAACCCGCATTTGTAAAACAGTAGACCACATATAAATAAAAATACGTAATTTCCTTCAAATCAAAATTTAAGTCTATCATATGATCATAATCACATAAATACACAAACATGTATAAAGAACTCCTCTTTGACCGTGTCATATTTAACCCCCATAACTAGGTTATGCAGTCCGAAGACTAGACTTAACTGGTTGGCCACTAACCAATCAAACTAAATCAAAAGTTCATGTCTCTAAGATCAGTTTGTCTATCACATCCTCATACTCAGGTCAAACTGACTATCCACCGCCAACACTTCCACAACAGTGTAGCTGCACTAATATTCATTTGTAATTATGACCATCAAGGTTCTTAAAACATATAATACAATTTATGCAATTAAATCATATAATAATATGAACATTTCCCCAACATCAAATTTATAGTCAAATCGCATAAATATTTTCAATAAATCGCATAATAAGCATAACACCGCAAAAATCCCAAATTTGCTCAATGATGCAAAAATATAAAATTAACTCATGCCACACTATTTGTCTAATAATTATAATTTTAACAAATTATCATATAAAATGTATAATAATCTACCTATTTAATTTAATACCAATATAATCAGAAAACTCGATATAATCAAGTCCCGGCAATACAATTTAACTTAGGCATAAGGATATAATTAAATTAACGTAATCAATTTAATTCAAGCATTTTTAAAATAAATTTTGACATAATCTAACCCACTTACACTAGCCCTGAAGTGGTGCCTACGGTGTGCAGGTAATGAAATCTCTCTAGTTAAATTGTTGAAGAGTAGAGCTGGGACCTGAGAATGATGTTTGTTTTTCAATTTGGCTGAGAAATGCAAGAAAAATTAAGAGAGAGAAAGAGAAAGATGATCAGAGAGGAAAAGAGAGAACGTGAGAGAGTAAGAGGGGGGAAGGAAGCTTCTCAGGGAGTCCTCAGGCTTCCTTTCCATATATATATATATTATATGTTGGAATTGGTGTATTCCCAAGAGGGGGGTGAATTGGATATTTAAAACTCCCTAAGTTGATTTTAGTTTCAAAAACAGTATTTCCTAATCTAGGGTCTATCTATGCAATCTCAAATGCGCAGATAAATATTAAGTGAGAAAATTAAGTCATGTGCAGCATTCACAGACTATTGAAAGTAACATACATGTGCAGTAAATAAATTGCAGAAATATAAATTACACATACTATAGTGACCCAAAGAATAATGGTATTTAAATATTAAAGAGAGAGGAAAATGGAAATAGAACAGAAGGAGGCAGTAGCCTTTGTTGACGAACGCTTCGCATTCGTCGACGAAGGGGAGAGTTCATCAAGGAATTTCCTTTTGACCTCGTCAACGAGGTGACGTGGCTCCTCGACGAAGCCCCTTGTATGAATAGCCTAAAACTCAGATTTAAATGCAGAAAAATCAGAAAATCACTCCCTCTCTCTCTCTCTCCCAACAGTTTCTCTCTCCTCTCTCTTCGATTTCAACTCCGTCGTTCGCCGGATCGACGATCTGAGGCCACCAAGACGCTTTTGGGGAAGTTCTCTCCAAATCTGCCGGAGCGGATCGTTAGTGGGAGTGAGTTGGAATTCATCCCCGTTTCAAGGTAAGGCTAAATATTCAGAATTTGGTCTTCCCGTAGTTATAAGAAAGGTTATTCATGGAGAAATACTGAAGTTTAGTTCTGTGAGTTGTTGGTTTCAAGGTGTTGATCGGGGAACCCTGCGGGTGTAGGACGAGAAGATTTTTAGGGGGATTTCTTTTCAGTATCAGGTAAGGGAATAAACTAAATCAGTTATTTTCCATGCAAATTATTATTATTTATCAGTAAATTAATTTTCAAGAAAGCATGTATTATATTTGTATATCATGGAGAAAATGCATATTTGGGAAAATACTACTATTATGTTGAAATATATATATATATATATATATATGTATGAAATGCTAGAAATTATGATTTCAAAATATAATGTATGGTTTTATAGAGCAATGTGTGGCATGAATATTATTTTACATGGGAAGTATTATGATATGGTAATTTTATAAATAAAGTATGTTTTCAGGAATTGTGAAATATTGCAGTACATTATATTTTAAAAATACATGATAAATGAATTATTTATTCAGAATGATATGTATGAAATGTTCGGCGTAAGACCGTGATTGATAGCCGGCGCAAGGCCGTGTATGTTATATGTTTCCGGTGCAAGGCCGTATTTATGAAAGTATAGAAATGCTATCAATCCATTTATGTTAAATGTTATATTATCATGTACTATATGTTATCAGAATCCGGATGTTAGTTTAGTTTAGTTTCAGAAGCACGGTGTCGTAGCTATATAGATCAGATATCTATATTCAGACTTGTGTTAACCACCCCACAAGGAGGTGGGAGATGGATAGTCGATGTGGCTTTCAGTGTAGAGTTGTAGACGTCCACCTGACAATCTGAACCAGGGCGTGGCAGACCCATTGCACTTACAGACAGTTTTTACTCGGCAATGATCAGCCAGCCATTGTCAAGTCCTACCTTCAGGCTGCACAACCCGTCATGGGGCGTAATACATGACATCAGCTAGCTATTCATCCTGGGTATGTTTTCAATATTATCAGCTATACTAGAAATTTTATAAACTATATGATTTATTAGAAAATACGAAAGTATTTAATTATTTAGTATTTTATGATGAATGTTTCAGATATATGAAATGTATTGCATATGTATAATTGCACCAAATATTCATGTTGTCATACAGCTATATTTAGTTTATTTTTCTTTACTGATAAGTGTCTCACCCCCGAACATTAAATGATTTTCAGAAAACCCAAAAAGACCGGCGGAACGTAACCGCCGTTGAGTCGGTTGTACTACCCTGCTAGGAGGGTAAGTTTGGACTAGGATCAGGGGATTTTGATGTAAGGTCCTAGGAATGTTTTGTATTTTTGGGAGATTGTATATAAACACAATATTTTGAGATATACTTGACTCTGGTATTATGTATTTTTTGGTTATGTGTTTGTGATTTACATTTATTGCTGCCTGGGTTCCGCTGTGTATGACGGGTGTCCCCGCTACCTACAGGTTCGGGTTGACTATTTTATTTATTTTGCTTTTCTTACATGAATATATAAGCAGGTCATTACATATATGATATGTTATTGGGGTTTGACCAATACTGCCTACGTCCCCGCCTCAGCTCGCAAGCCCGAGGATTCCACTAACGCTCACTTAATGGGTGAAGTAGCACCAATTACAACTAAGTCAAATTACCAGGGCTGACCTCAACTTTTACACACTCTCTTTGCGGGGCAGAGAAGGCTCTAACAACCAATCCTTACTAGGTAGATCAAACCCCCTCATGCCACGCTTGGAATACAATAATCAATATGCAATTTGCATACAAATAAATATGCTTCTAATACAAGCAGATTATATACCAATACGCACAAGCAATAATTAGTGCACCTCAAGTAGATAGGAACCATAAATTTAGTGCAAACAATGTGTAATAGCACTCTAGGTAATGTCAATAATCAATCAAGTGTAAAAGTGTATTACCAATCTATCTTTGAAACAATATGTAAATATATTTCAACCACAAGTGGAGTTTTAAAGATTTTCAAAGAATATAATCAAATGTCTCAAAATGATTTTCAAAAACTTTACACACAAGAGACAATAGCAAACTAAGCTTGTCAAAAAGATTTTTGCAAGAACACAATACAAGACAAGCTTAATAAGTCTTGTAATAATAGTGCAAAGACTCACAAGCTAAAAGTTTCCCCAACTAATAGATTTATTAATTAAATCAGAGGAAAACTTTTGTCTAAAACTCTCAATTAAAATCAATCAAACAATCAAAGACAATGAGAGTTATAGATTTTGTAAGCACAGTGGGATGGTTTGGAATACTCTCACTCAAATAGATTTTGCAAAAAAATGATCAAAGGATGAGTATATGGATTGTGTATGAAGAAAAGGCTCTCAAAAGTTCAGAAAAAAGTTCCTTAATCAAACTCGCTAATCTTGACTTAATCTTTACAACTAAACCCATATATATAACCACTCATAAAATTTTGACCATTGGGACACAAAGGTAATATTTAAAATTATTTAAAATATGTTTAACAAAAAATAATCCTGATTTACCCTTAATTATCCGCGGTAAAAATAGGTCAACCCGAGAGTTTCGGTCAACCGAGCCATAGGTTTAGTCGCCAAAATAGACACATAAGAAAAAATAACTTTTCCATATTCGGATGCTCGATGGCAGGTTCGGTTGGTTGAACTAGGCGATTTTCCAAAGTGTCCGAGGTTTGCTCGCCTGGACTTAAGTTTTGTCTGTTGAACTTGCATGTTCAGTCGCTCGAGGGTATTTTGAACGTGAAGTTCGAGTGTCCGGGGAAGGTAAAAAGTGACCGCTCTAAGGTTTGGTCGACCAAGGACACTATGTTCATTTCGGTTCGGTCGTCTGAAGTCAGGTCAATATTTTGACTTCCCTATGTTCAGTCAATCGAGGCGTTTTCAACGCCAAGGTTCGATTGCCCAAAACCTTAGTATTTTAACATCTAAGTCCTATTTTTGAAAAATGATTACCCCTGAAAGCATATATGAAAATGGGGACTTTCCTAAGTGCTAGTGCAAGGACCTAGGGTCTCTTCTAAGGCCATTTCAAGTACGCCTGAAAAACTGGCGTCTTGTCTAAGGTCATTTGAGCTTTATAGTTTCTACCTTGCATGACATGCATAAGTTATTACAGACCTTTGGAATTATAATTATAGACCCGAAAGAATGAAATATAAGTTACAATAATTTAAACACTTTGTCTTCATCATTTTCTTCAAGTCACGATACATACCATATGATCTCGCCATTTAAGTAAAATTGATCATGCACACAAACTCAGGGCAAATGTTAAATACCAAGGTATTTGTCATAATCAAAATAGGATATGACCAATAAGGTCAACAATATATATATAATTAATTTAATTAATAATAATTATTAATTAATTAATTAATTTTAAAATTTTTAATTTGTAATTTAATTTAATTAATTAATTTATTTTTACACTTACATGTATATTATTTTTGGGGTTGTTATATTCTCCCCTCCTTATAAAAATTTTGTCCTCAAAATTTTGATGGACATAACCCGAATTAAAATCTAACGTTAACGCATAATACTAGAATAAGATTTAAAATTATTCTAACCTACCCATTCCTACTATTATCCTAATTCATACCTATACTCTAATAAAAAAATCATTCCTAAAGTTTATAGAATCTATCCTGGTGCTCTGATACTAACTATAGTAATCCAAAAATTTACTCTGATACCAACTGTAGTAACTCGAATATTTGCTATGATACCAACTGTAGTGACTCGAATTTTTATATAGCGGAAGACCTCAAATTCATTATACCAGAGTACTAAATTAACTCATTATAACAACAATATCTCTAATATCAAAATTAAAATCCCTTAAAATTCTAAAACATTAAAAATACAACTAATTTAAGATTTATTCTAAATAACCCTTCTATCCCACCCACGCTTCCGCTACGCAACTTTGATTTCGGCTAGGCACCTCAGGGTATTTTAAATGTATGAAAATGATTGGATGAGACACCTCTCAGTAAGTATGAACTAGATTATTATCACTGTGTGACTAAAATGAGCTATAGTATAAAGAATACATTCAATAATTCTATTATAATAAAAATCACATTTGTAAATATTTAATTTAATAATTTAACTCTTAAACCTGCATTTGTAAAACAGTAGACCACATATAAATAAATATACGTAATTTCTTTCAAATCATAATTTAAGTCTATCATATGATCATAATCACATAAATATACAAATATGTATAAAGAATTCCTTTTTGGCCGTGTCATGTTTAACCCCCATGACCAAGTTGTGCGGTCCGAAAACTGAACTTAACTAGTTGGCCACCAACCAATCAAATTAAATCAAAAGTTCATGTCTCTAAGATCAGTTTGTCTATCACATCCTCGTACTCAGGCCAAGCTGACTATCCACCGCCAACACTTCCACAATAGTGTGGTTGCACTAATATTTATCTATAACTACGGCCATCAAGGTTCTTAAAACATATAATAAAATTTATGTAATTAAACCATATAATAATATGAACATTTCTCCAACATCAAATTTATAGTCAAATCGCATAAATATTTTCAATAAATCACATAATAAGCATAACACCACAAAAATCCCAAATTTGCTCACTTATGTAAAAATATAAAATTAACTCATGTCACACTATTTGTCTAATAATTATAGTTTTAACATATTACCATAGAAAATGTATAATAATCCACATATTTAATTTAATACCAATATAATCAGAAAACTCGATATAATCAAATCCCCGCAATACATTTTAACTCGGGCATAAGGTTAAAATTAAATTAACGTAATCAATTTAATTCAAGCATATTTTAAAATAAATTCTCACATAATCTATCCCACTTACACCAGCCCAGAAGTGGTGCCTACAACGTGCGGATGATAAAATCTCTCCAGTTAAATTGTTGGAGAGCAGAGTTGGGACCCGGGAATAATGTTCGTTTTTCAATTTGGGTGAGAAACGAAAGAAAAATTGAGAAAGAGAAAGAGAGAGAGATGATCAGAGAGGAAAAAAGAGAACGTGAGAGAGTGAGATGGGGGAAGGAAGCTTCTCAGGAAGTCCTGAGACTTCCTTTCCATATATATATATATATATATATATATATATAATTATATTATATTATTTAATTAATAATAATTATTAATTAATTAATTAATTAATTTTACTTTTAATTTAATTTAATTTAATTTTTTTTTACACTTACATGTATATTATTTTTGGGGTCGTTACATGAACTGTTTCTAATAGTATTGCCATCATAAACACATTGAAATATTCAAAAATAGTAGGAACCAAAATCATCTATTATGAATTCGAGAAAATATATAAGTTGAAAGAAGAAAATACAATTGTAAATATAAGAAAAAAAACCATTATCCTAAAAGTGTCTAAATACCTATACTTACATAAGCAAAAAGTTTGAAAAAAAAGCATGGTAAAGGAATTTACCTTGCATTTGGACATGTAGACTTAACTGATAAGTCAACACCTACCACTGCTCTTCCAGTCAAGTCTCCAGTCAAGCCATCAATCACTCCTTTATTCAAGTCTCCATTATCTCCTTGAATCTTGGTGGAGATTGCTCTAATCTTACTGTGTATAACTCCTGCACCTATTACTAAACATGTATAAAATCATGTACAGTCATGTATCATTTAACACTTTGAAATATACGAAATTAATTACTTCCCTTATAGTATCAGAGCCTACCGATCCTCCCTAATCTTTATCTCCTTTCCCTTTACTAGAGCCGTCGCACCGTCTCCCTTTCCCAGTGGCCTACAAGCGTCGCACTCCTGCACCTACTGCTCCTCCCCTTTTCTCTCGCGAGGTCGCGTCCACCTCCCATGGTCACCGCTGCCGCCTATCACAGCCACCTCCAAATCTGATTCGATTTCGTTGTAACTGCTTCTGCCATTGCTGCATCTGTGACTCTCTCCCCCCCCCCCCTCTCTCTCTCAGCATCTTCATTTCCGGGTTGAACCCAAACACGGCCTGTCACATACCCTCCTCCATGTTGCCGCCTAGCACTCTCAGTGAGTTCTGAAAAATCAAAGGGCCTCATTAGCTTCCCTTATCTTCCTCTAAGCCGACGACTGTGAAATTTCTCCTCGTCAGCGAAATCCTATCGCAATGTTGTTCTCCCTGACACTCTTTTGACATCCTCGTCTTCCACTCCACTACCAACATTAAATATTACTTTTTTGTCTTCCACTCCACTATCCACATCATATATTAATTCTTTTATCTTCCACTCCACTACCAACATTAAATATTAAATATTATTATTATTTTTTTCTTCGCGGTAGCTATGTAGCGTAGATTCTCATCTCCAATTCCATATTTTAAATTGTGTCTCCTCTCCCCTCTCATCAGCTCAAATTAAAAAAAATCCTTTTACTGTAACAACCCCATAAATAATATACATGTAATAATATTAAAAAAATAAATAATTAATTAAAATTATTGTTAAATTAAATTAAATTAAATTACTAAATAAATAAATTATATATATATAAGAATAAAAATAAAAGATATAATATATATATATATATATATATAATAATATTATAAGGACATGGATGGATGAATGGATTGAATTGAAATTCAATTCAATCCAAATGTTAGAATTGAATACACAGATTCAAATTGAATTTGATTCATCCACACACGCACACTTCAAATCCCTACGTACAACCCCCCTTTCTCTTTCGTCTTCGTTCGTCTCAATTTCTCTTTCGTCTTTATCCTTTAATTATTTATTTATTTATTTATTTGTATATTTATATATTCATTTCTCAATCCTTAAGAAATCCTAGAAATTAAGAAAATACCCTTCCTCCAATTTTCTATAAATAAGAAAGTTCTTAATTCATTTTCCATAAAAGATTTCAAAGAAGGAATTGAAGGAAAAGTAAGGAAAAAAATTTAGTAGGGGACGGAGAATTTATAAATAAGAAAGTTCTTAATTCATTTTCCATAAAAGATTTCAAAGAAGGAATTGAAGGAAAAGTAAGGAAAAAAATTTAGTAGGGGACGAAAAATTTTTATATACTTAAAATTCTCACTCTTCAACTTTTTCCCAACTCATTTTAGGAATTCATTATTTTATCGCGTTAGCAGAATAGATCAAGGTAAGTGAGTTTAATTATGTCAGATTTTCATAAATATACTTGAGTTAAATTAAGTACGTGAATTTAATTATAATAATTATTAGCACGCAAATCGTGTGACATGAGCTTATTTTATTGCATAAATGAGTAAGGATGAAATTTTTAAGATGGTATAATGATGGAATTATTATGATACCGTTTTTGCTGTATAAATTATAATTGTATGTTTTAAGAACCCTGATGACTTGAAGGTTGTGGATGCTCAGTACCGTAACTACAGATGAGTATGAGTGCAACTACACTGTTGTGTAAGTATTGGTCGGTGATAATGGATTTGTCCTGAGTATGAATATGAATGCACACGTGCTTCTAGACTAGGATGTGATAGGAAAATTGCACTTACAAATATGTTACAATTTGATTTAGTTTGGTCGGCCAACCAGCTAAGTCTAGTTTTCGGACTGCACAATCCAGTCATGGGCGTAAACATGACACCCATAGGCCAAAGGAGTTTATATATATATATATATATATATATATATATATATATATTTATGTGATTAAAGCTATTTATTTGGCTAAATAATGATTTGAAGGAAAAATATGTATATATGTATGTGGTTCATAGTTTATAAATGCGGTTTTTATTAAAGTTAAATTATTAAATTAATGTATAGTTTATCTTAGCCACACACTGATAATAATCTAGCCTATATTTATTGAGCGTCGTCTCACCCCAATTATTATTCCATATTACAGATAGAATTAAAGAGCGTGTTGGAAATAAGAGTGGCGCACACAAAAGCGTGGGTAGGATTATAAAGAATTGTTTAGATCAAATATTTATTCGTTATATTTTAATGATTTGGAATTTTTAAGGATGAATTTTGATATTGGAGATATTGTTGTAATAAAGGTTTTTAGTACTCTAATATAAAATATTTGAGGTTATATTTGCTTCCGCTGTACAATTATTTATAAGTTCGGTTAACGACCCCAAAAATATATATATATGATTAGAGTAAAAATTATTTAAAAAATAATTATTAAATTAAATTAAATTATTAATTAATTAATCAATCAATCAATCAATTAATATAATATATATATTATATTAATTGATTGATTGATTGATTAATTAATAATTTAATTTATATATATACAATAATAATATATGCATACATATATAATAATATAATAATATATATATTAATAGGATGTAGATGCAAAGATCATATTGAATTCTTAAATTCAATTTGCTCCATATAATAATAATAATAATAATAATAATAATAATAATAATAATAATAATAATAAGAAAGGATGATGTTAAGATCAGATTAAATTTTAATTCAATGTAATCAATTTGATGACAGAGAGCTCCTTATTCGTCCCTCTCTTCCTCCGTCTTTATCTCCCTCTCCCTCTCCCTCTCTCCTTTTTATCCTTTAATAATAATAATAATGATATATTTTTATTTCTATTACTTAATTATTAAGAAATCTATGAAATTACAAAAATATCTTTTCCTCAATTCTTTATAAATAGGAGATTCCCAATTTATTTTTTATTGAAAATTTCAAAGAATGAATTGAAAGATAAGTGAGAAAAAAGATTTAGTCGGAGACGGAAAATTTTTACATACTTAAAATTCCCACTCTTCTACTCTTTCCCAACTCACTTTAAGAATTCGTTTCAAACCGTATTAGAGGAGTAGATCCAAGTAAGTGAGTTAGATTATGTCAGATTTTATTTTAAAATATACCTGATTAAATTTGAGTACGTGAATATGGTTATATTTGTTTTATTTAAATATATACCTGAGAAAAATTAAAGTATGTAGGTTTGATCATGTCTGTTTTTATTTAAATATATTTAAGTTAAATTAAAATATGTGGAGGTAATCATTCCCCCATTTTTATTTAAATATACACAAATATATTATTCTAGATTTTCTCAAGTAATTTATTAATTATAATTAGCACGCAAATTGTGTGACATGTGTTTATTTTACTATATAAATGAGCAAGTATGAGATTTTTACGGTGTTATATTTATTACATGTTTTATTGTGAATAATGATGAGATTTTATTACAAATTTTATATTGGGAGGATGATGAGATTAATATACTATTTTTATTACATAAATTGTAATTATATGTTTTAGGAACCCTGATGGCTTGAATGTGGTGGATGCTCGGTATCGTAACTACGGATGAGTATGAGTGCAACCACACTATTGTGAAAGTGTTGGTGGTGGATAGTGGATTTGTCCTGAATGCACATCTGCTTTCAGACCAGGATGTGATAGAAAAATCGCACTTACAGATATGTTACAGTTTGATTTAGTTTAGTTGACCAACCAAGTTAAGTCCAGTCTTTGGAACACTCGACCCGGTTATGGGGGTAAACATGACATGCATAGGCCAAAAGGAGTTTTTTATACATATTTATATATTTATGTGATCACGGTCATTTATTAGGCCTAAATATTATTTGAAGTATATGAGGCTTACAATTTACAAATGCGATTTTTATTAAACTAAAATTATTAAATGTATTTTTATACTATAAGACTTATGTCAATCACACACTAATAATAATCTAATTTTTACTTACTGAGAGTTGTCTCACCCCAATTATTATTATACATTATAGATACCTTGAGGAGCATAGTTGAAATCAGAGTGGCGCAGCGAAAGCGTGGGTGAGACAGAAAGAGTTATTAGGAAAAATATTAAATTAGTTATGTTTTTAATGTTTTGGAATTCTTAAGGATGTTAATTTTAACATTGGAGATATTTTTGTAATGAGGTTATTTAGTACTCTAGTATAACGTATTTGAGGTCTTTCGCTGTAAAATTATTTATAGGTCGGGTCATTTCATTTACTACAATCTCCTTCTTTCACTTTTCCAGCCATTAGTCCCCTTCGAAATTTTCTTTTAATAAATTCCAGACCCCTGTACTCCTATATATACGTCCAATGTCAAACCCCGAACCCGGAAATGGGACCCATGGGTGAAATAGTAATCTAACCTGTCCATGTATCATATAAATCATCAAAGATATAGTACGATGAATGAGGGTCCGACCCCGTGGGGTTCCCAGGCCCCCTATACACATTCATATACAACCATATACACAGCGGAAAATAAGTTTTTCTATACATACACAATAACATATCAGTGTCTACACAAAGGAGTCAAACTCCACAAAATACAACACAACCCCGGGTGTTAGCCAAAACCACCAAAAGACCACCCAGTACAGTCCTAGTGCTTACCCAAGTACCTCTCGCAGTACACAGACCACTACGCTCCCACACTAGGACGCTAGTTTCAGTTACTTGATCGACCTGAAAAATATGTATGTACAGCAGGTGTAACGACCCGAAAAATAATGATATTTAAATATTAAAGAGAGAGAGAAATGGAAATAGAAACAGAAGGAGGCAGAAGGCTTCATCGACGAACACATTGCATTTTGGATGGAATAACTCAAAAATTTTACACCAGGCCTCGTCGACGAACACAAGGAGTTCATCGACGAGCTCATAAGTAGGCCTCATCGACGAAGCCACGCCTCATCGACGAGAAGATGGCAAGAGGGGTTTTTGGACAGTCTGAAATTCGTCGACAAGGGAGGAAGTTCGTCGATGAAATTATTAAAGGACTCGTCGACGAGGTGATGTGTCTCGTCGACGAATTCGACCCTATAAATAGTGAAAAACTCGGATTTTTATCGGATTTCAGCGCAAATTAACCATCTCTCTCTCTAAAACTCTCCCCTCTCCTTCTCTCTTCGATTCCAGCCCTGATTCATGCCGGATCGACGATCTAAAGCCACCACGACACTCCTGACGAAGTTTTCTGCGAGTCTGCTAGAGCTGATCGTTGGTGGAGTTGACTTGGATATATCCCAATCTCAGGGTAAGACATTTTATTTAGTATTTTCCTTTCCCTCAGCTATAAGAAATTCAATACACAAAGGAATACTGATGTTTTGCTCTGGGGGAATTGATTTTTAGGGTGTTGAGTGGAGTACTCTGCGGGTATAGGGCCAGAATTTAGTAGGGGCTTTTCAGAATTAAGGTAAGGGAAGTATGTTATGCTAGGGTGTTAAGAATATTAACAGAGTTTTCATAGATACATATATACCAGTTATTATGCAGTTTTTACAGAACAAATGTTTTAATGTTGTGTGGCCTGAGTAGATATTTACCTTATGTAAATTTTATACAATACTTCAGCATGTCATGTTATATAGCATGTATATATAGTTATTCACAGATGATTAACAGACAGATTTATTTAGATTTTATTTAGTTCGGTATATCATAGTTTTTACAGAATGCTATGTTTTCCTAAATACTATAACACATAGTTTATAAAGACAGATTATGCAGTTATTGTATCGAGATGCTACCGTTACTAAGATTTTACAGTATTTACAGTACCGAATTATAGCGTTATGGTTATTTTGGAAACATAATGAAAACAGCAAAGGTATATATATATAGATGTACTTATATAGTATTAGATCTCTGTGGAGATATTACAGATAGATACAGTTTACAGAGCACGGTACCGTTACTATATACAGATAGAGTGTAACCACATATCTCAGATAGTGTGTGGGTACCGTCTAACCATGCTCGGAGAGGATGCATCTCCCCAGTACATTGGGTAGAGGGGGCCGGTTAGACGAGGTAGCAGCCAATCCTGCGCTTAGGAGTGGATGCAGTTTGACCGGGCTGAGGTAGTGTAGAGTATAATGACTTACCTGGAGGGCCGACCAGGTTACGTCCCACCTACGGGCCACACAACCCTGTCATGAGGGGTCAAATCATGATAGAAGGGGTCCTAGGGAAAGAGCACAGTTATATATATGTATACAGTTTTATAGTTTTTATTGTATATAGTATGTTATACTAGTATGAATGATAGAAAGCTAAGATGATACAAATTTTTTAAGCTTTTATACATGTGTTTTATAGATTTGTTAGATCATGCAGTTTTAAATACTATTATTATAATTTTATGACTCGATCGCCACACACTAGTAATAGCATACTTCCACTTACTGAGCGTCGACTCACCCTATTACTTTAACATTTTTCAGGTAAGCCAGCTAGGCGAGCAGATCAGGCTCGCGGATAGAGATCACTTAGTTACCCTTGTTATAGGGTAAGTTTTGTGTAGGGTTTTCTATTTTTGGGTAGTTAACGCTGGAGAGAGATGTATTATGTAGCAATGGTTGAAAATACTGAATTTTGGTATTGTATATATACATGTATATGTGGTTATGTGATTTATGGTTTCCGCTGTATAGGAGTGCCCATTATATTCAAATATTAGAGTAATTTGTAAAAAAAAAAATGGAGAAATTTTGAGGATGTTACAGGAGGGGTGAGACACTTCTCAGTAAGGCAGATACAGGTCATATTAGTGCGTGGCATTTGAGTGTTATCATGATAGCAAAACATACACAGTTAAATGCAGTTCCAGTACTAGTTTCAAAATAGTGCATAGACGCACACACACACATGATCAACCCGGTGTCGTCACACCCTTTGGCTCGTAGTCGGCCAGCAATACCCGGCGTTGGCCCGTAGCTAGCTCGCGATACAGAGCGTCCTTGGCACATGGCAAAACCCAGGCTCCCATGGCATCGTACTGGTACTAAGTAGTGGATCCACACCCTTCGGTGATCAGTCGGTAAGGCTCACGCCCTCGGATATAGAGCCAGACACTCTTGCCAAACATGGCCAGCGATTTCATACGCCCTCGGATATAAAGCCGGACACTCTCAGTACTTGGAACAACTCGGAACCCAGTTCCTATTGCATTCCATCAAAACATAACCATGCATGCTCATATAACCAAACAAACCACACCTATTTGGTAATCCAAAAATCATGATTTTCCAAACATATACAGTTTAAATAAAGTCAAGGCACGGCCATCCTTATTACACAGTATAAATCGCCATATACACACGGTTTTCCAACAAAACTAGGGATGTAACCCAATACTCAATTTTCCCAAAATTGTAACATGAAAAACCCATAATTTTACCTGTCATATTTCCCCAAATGAGTAACCAAAACACACATAGGACCGTTAACCACAGTTCTACTGAGTCCGATTTCAAAAATAACCGACATAAACTGAATCCCCTTACCTTTTCCCGAATGACAAATCACGGACTCTAAGGCCCCTAAATAGTGAACCGAGTTCCAAAACCTACAACCCACAATACATAATATACTCACGACTCCGTTCTCCACAAAACTACTGGATCAGAACTGAAAACCGAGCCTTACCCCGATTTCGATCCAAAACCCAAAAACGCCCTAAACGAAGATCCAATCTGTAGAACTTGTAGAGAATCTTACCCTGATCCTTGTGGTAACGTCAGATCTTTGATTCCAGCGACGTATGACGAATAAATCGAGAGAGATAAAGAGTAGGTTGAGTTTTTAGAGAGATAGAGAGAGAAAATGAGATTTCTTAGCTGAGAAGTAATGAAAATATCTATTTATAGTACCTTTGACTCAGCTATCCTCGTTGACGAATGGTGTCCTTGTCAACGAGCCCATATAGACACCTCGTCGATGAAGCGGTGACCTAGTCGACGAGCCTGAAATTCCAGATTTCCCGAAACCTCTTGGCTTCTCCTCGTCAACGAGCACCTGAAATTCATTTCTGAGAACTACAAAACCTTCGTCGATGAACTCTGGCTTCGTCAACGAAGCATGTTTAAATTCTAATTTTACCCTTCTCTTAATTATTTAAATTCATATACTACGGTTCGGGTTCTTACAACCTCCCCTCCTTACAAAAATTTCGTCCTCGAAATTTGCTATCTCTCATTCATAAACTCAAACACAAACACGCAACTTGAGAATGAAACTGGCCACTACTACAACGTAGCCCCTTTACAATACATACATATCCTCAATTATGGCGGAAGAATACCGTGGTTACAAACATAAATTGTCTCAGGAGTTCACAAATACACACACTCCTCAAGACCAACCACCTATTCCAATACAAAGTAGGGTAATGTACATAACTCAGAACAATTGCAGATACTTCCGGCGTATTTCTGCTTCCAATTCCCAAGAAGCTTCCTCAATCTCATGATTTCGCCACAATACCTTCACCAAAGATATGTCCTTGGTATGTAGCTTCTGAACTTTATGGTCCAGAATCTAAAAAGGTATCTCCTCATACGCTAAAGTATCCCTAATCTCCACATCCTCATAGCTAATAACATGTGAAGGATCCAACACGTACCTCCTCAACATGGATACATGAAACATATCGTGGACCCTCGAGAGTGCTGGGGGTAATGCAATCCTGTAGGCCACCAAACCCACTCGCTCAAGAACCTCGAATGGTAAGATGTACCTTGGGCTCAGCTTGCCCTTCTTCCCAAATCTCATCACCCCTTTCATCGGAGCGATCCTAAAAAATACCTTACCCCCCACCTCAAACTCCAACTCACGGCGGCGAACATTTGCGTAGCTCTTCTGCCGACTCTGAGATGATTTAATCCTTTCTTAGATCAAACCTACCTTCTCAGATGCCTACTGCACAAGTTCAAGTCCTAACACCCGATGTTCACCAACCTCACTCCAATACAGAGGAGATCGACACCTTCGACCATACCGAGCCTCAAATGGTGCCATCCTGATACTAGCCTGGAAGTTGTTGTTATAAGCGAACTCTACTAGTGGCATAAACTGTATCCAGCTACCACCGAAATCTAACACACAAACCCGCAACATATCCTCCAAGATCTATATCATCCACTCCGACTGTCCATCAGTCTAGGGGTGGAACGATGTACTGAAAGTAATCTTTGTCCCCAATGCTTCTTGCAAGCTCGTCCAAAATCGAGAAGAAAACCTCGGGTTTCAATTTGATATAATGGACACTAGTACTCCGTGCATTCTCACAATCTCATGCACATACATGTTTGCTAGCCTACTCAAAGGGTAGCCAACCTTCATCGGTAAGAAGTGAGCAGATTTCGTCAACCTATCCACGAACACCCAAATAGCACTCTGCCCGTGAAGTGCTAGTGGCAATCTAGTCACAAAGTCCATGGAAATATGCTCCCATTTCCACACCGGAATAGTTAAAGGCTGTAACGGCCTTGCCGGTTTCTGATGTTTAGCTTTCACCTACTAACATGTCAGACACTGCTCCACCAACTGAGCAATCTACCTCTTCATACCACTCCACCAGAAGGTCTCGCGCAAGTCCCGATACATCATTGTACTACCTCGATGTACCATATACAAAGAGCGATGTGCTTCCTCTAGAATTATCCTTCTGATCTCTTCGTCATTCGGAACACATAATCTGGTCCCAAATCTTAACACACCTCCCTTAGAGATGTTGAATTCTATAGCTAATCCCTGTTGTACTTTCTTTACAATCTCAGCTAACTCGGCATCACTAGCTTGTGCGGCTTTAATACGCTCAAACAAAGTCGGCTGGACCACCAAACTAGTAAGGAAAGCTTGATGATCACCACACACTAACTCTTTACCTAAGCTCTCCAAATCCTGTCTGATGTTATACTGAGCTACAACTGTGGATACTGCCACGTGATCCGACTTCGACTCAACGCATCGGCTACCACATTAGCTTTTCTCAGGTGACAACTAATGGTGCAATCGTAGTCCTTAATCAACTCAAGCCATCATCTCTGCCTCATATTAAACTCCTTCTGTGTGAAAAAGTACCTGAGGCTTTTGCGATCAGTGAAAATCTCACATTGCACACCATACAAATAGTGTCGCCAGATATTCAGTGCATATACAACAACAACCAACTCCAGATCATGCGTAGGGTAATTCTTCTCATAATCCTTTAGTTGCCGAGAAGCATAAGTTATTATCTTACCCTGCTGCATAAGCACGCAACCCAAACCTTTCAAAGACGCGTCACTATAAATCACAAAATGGCCATCCCCAAAAGGAATGGTTAACACTGGAGCAGTAACTAGCCGATGCTTTAACTTTTGAAAACACTGCTTGCAATCACTGGTCCATTCAAACTTTACCCCCTTCCTGGTTAATTAAGTCAGAGGCTCAAACCACTTAGAAAACCCTTCCACGAATCGACGATAATAACCAGCTAGTCCCAGAAAACTCTGAACCTCCTGCACACTCTTCGACCTCACCCAGTCGACCGCAACTTCGATCTTGCTAGGATCAGCTGATATACCATTACTAGACACTACATGGTCTAAGAATGCCACCTGATTCAACCAGAATTCACACTTCTTCAATTTAGCATACAGTTTCTTCTCTCGCAGAATTTGTAATACTAACCTCAGATGGTCCTCATGCTCTTCCGTACTCCTCGAGTATACCAGAATATCATCAATAAACACCACCACAAACCGATCCAGGTACTCATGGAAAACCTTGTTCATAAGATCCATGAACACTACTGGAGCATTTGTCAACCCAAACGGCATGACTAGAAACTCGTAGTGGCCATATCTAGTATGGAAAGTAGTCTTCGCTACATCCTCAGATCTGGCCCTCACCTGATGATATCTTGACTGTAGGTCAATCTTTGAAAAGACCTGTGTACCCTGCAACTGGTCAAAGAGATCATCAGTACGAGGCAAAGGGTAACGGTTCTTCATAGTCACCTTATTAATCTCACGGTAATCAATGCAAATGCGCATCGACCCGTCCTTCTTCTTTACAAACAATACTGGAGCTCCCCAGGACGAAACACTAGGTCAAATGAAGCCCTTGTCTAGTAATTCTTGCAACTGCTCCTTTAACTCCTGAAGTTCTGCTGAAGCTATCCCGTACAAAGCTTTAGAAATTGGTGCCTTGCCAGGTAGCAATTCTATCGCGAACTCCACGTCATGATCCGGAGGTAAACCGGGTAAATCATTTGGAAACACATCTGGGAATTTTCTGACTACCCGAATATCCTCGAGCCTCAACTCATCCCACGGTGGTTCCCTCACACAAGCCAAGTACCCCTGATATCCGTCCAAGAGTAATCACCTCGCCTGCAATGCTGATAGAATCTGTGGCGTTGAACGTACACACAATCCCAAAAACTCGTACTCCTGCTCCCCAGGAGGTCTGAACACTACCACCTTCTTACGACAGTTGACCATAGCATAATTGGAAAATAACTAGTCCATTCCCAATATAACATCAAACCCTAACATGTCATATACTACAAGGTTCGCGGGTAGCAGCTTCCCCTGGATCACCACTGGGGAGTCCTCCAACATCTTCCTACAAAATGATATACCCCCAGATGGTGTGGCTACAGACAATTCCTCTTCCATGACTTGGGTATCCACCCCACACAGTTTCAAAAAATTAACAGATATAAAGGAGTGGGTCGCACTCGAATCAAATAAAACCACAGTTCTATTTAAAAGCAATATCATAGTACTTGTCACCACATTCCCTGCATGCTCAACATCCGCTGGAGTAAGCGAGTACACCCTCGCTGGAGCTGTGTTCATCTGGTGGGTTTCCCGAGATACCTGATTACTCCCCCGATTCTGACTTGAAGAAGGTGTACCCCTTTTCGGTGCATGAAAATCCTGAGCTATGTGACCTAAGTGGCCATAGTTGTAGCAGTTACCCTTAAACGGCTAGCACTCACTGCTATGCCATTTACGACACCTGGTACAATGATCACCTACTTGGCTCATCTGAGAACCCTGATGCTTGGAATTTTGTCGATAACCCGAGCCCTTGTTCCTGTTCTTCCACGATCCCTGACAAGATCCAGACTGAGAACCAGAAGGCACTGGCCTCTTCTTTTGCTTATGGTCCACTTCGTTCTCTCGGATGCCAGTCTCAATCACAAAGGCTTTATCTACCAAAACTGAGAACTCACGGATCTGAAGCATTCCCACTAGTCTGCGAATATCCTTCCTTAGGCCCTTCTTGAACCTCCGAGTCTTCTCATACTCATTCGAGATCAAACATGGTGCAAACCGGGATAGCTTTATATACCGAGCAGCACACCCCTGCACTGTCATACTCCCCTGAGTCAGCGCAGAAAACTCATTCGCCTTAGCGTCATATATAGAAGCTGGGAAATATCTGTCAAAGAACACTTCCTTGAAACGACTACAAGACATCTCCACAGGACCGGCCCTCTGCCTCTCCAACAGACTTACGATAGTCCACCATCGCCCTGCCTCCCCAGATAACTGGAAGGTAGCATAAAGAACTCTTTACCTGTCTGTGCAGTGTCGGACCTCCAAAATCCTCTCAATCTTCTAGACCCAGTCCTCTGCTATCATCGGGTCATGTCCCCCTGAGAACGTTGGAGGATGCATACGTGTGAACCTCTCAATAGTGAACCCCGTAGGCATAGGAGAACGTTCGCGTCTCCTTACACTCCGCCCGATCTCCCGTAGGACTTGCCTCGTCAGCCCTTGAGGCATAGAAGGAGACTCATCACTCGCCGTCTTCTCGGAGCTACTCTCCAAGTTATTATCCTTGGGCTCCATTCTGAAAACACAATAGAGTTCTATCAAGACCCCTACAACATATACAATTAACACAATTATCTAACACAACTCATGTTAACTACCACCTGTTAGGTCCAGGTCTGTTCTATCACATCAATACGAAAGTCATCAATGATTTGCCATGATTTTACTGAAATCGTCATTCCAGGAAAAACATAGAACACCACCGATGAGTCCCGATCTAGCAATAAAACAACCCTCAACCAATTATACCCACATCCAACCTCCTATGCTATGGTGTGTACACACAACTATGCCTAACCAAGTCTACAAGACCTAATAACCTAGTTACCTCTGATACCAAGCTGTCACGCCCCGAACCCAGAAATGGGACCCAGGGATGAAATAGTAATCTAACATATCCTAGTATCATACAAATCACCAAAGATACAGTACGATGAATGAGGGTCCGACCCTGTGGGGTTCCTAGGCACCCTATACACATTCATATACAACCATACACACAACAGAAAATAAGTCTTTTTATACATAAATAGTAACATACCAGAGTCTACACAAAGGAGTTAAACTCCGCAAAATACAACACAACCCCGGGTGTCAGCCAAAACCACCAAAAGACCACCCAGTAAAGTCCTAGTAGTTACCCAAGTACCTATTGCAGTACATCGACCACTACGCTCCCACACCAGGATGATAGTTTCGATTACTCGACGGACCTGAAAAATATGTATGTACAGCAGGGGTGAGACACTTCTCAGTAAGGCAGATACAAGTTATATCGGTGTGTGGCATTTGAGTGTTATCATGACAGCAAAACATACACAGTTAAATGCAGTTCCAGTACTAGTTTCAAAACAGTGCATACACGCACACACACACATGATCAATCCAGTGTCGTCACACCCTTTGGCCCGTAGCTGGCCCGCAATACCTGGCGTCGGCCCGTAGCCGGCTCGCGATACATTGCGTCCCTGGCACATGGCGAACCCTAGGCTCCCATGGCATCGTACCAGTACTAACTAGTGGATCCACACCCTTCGGTGATCAGCCGGTAAGGCTCACGCCCTCGGATACACTCTTGCCAAACATGGCCAGCGATTTCATACGCCCTCGGATATAGAGTCAGACACTCTTAGTACCTGAAACAACTCGGAACCCAGTTCCTATTGCATTCCATCAAAACACAACCATGCATGCTCATATAACCAAACAAACCACACCTATTTGGTAATCCAAAAATCATGATTTTCCAAACATATACAGTTTAAATAAAGTCAAGGCACGACCATCCTTATTACATAGTATAAATCACCATATACATACGATTTTCCAACACAACCAGGGATGTAGCCCAACACCCCCCTTTTCCCAAAACTGTAACATGAAAAACCCATAATTTTACTCGTCAGATTTCCCCAAATGAATAACCAAAACACACAGGACCGTGAACCACAGTTCTACCGAGTTCGATTTCAAAAATAACTGACCTAAACTAAATCCCCTTACCCTTTCCCGAATGACAAATCTCGAACTCCAAGGCCCCTAAACAACGAACCGAGTTCCAAAACCTACAACCCACAATATAGAATATACTCATGACTCCATTCTCTACAAAACTATTGGATCAGAACTAAAAATCGAGCCTTACCTTGATTTCGAGCCAAAACCAAAAAATGCCCGAAACAAAGATCTGATCCATAAAACTTGTAGAGAATCCTGCCTTGATCCTCGTGGTAACGTCTAATCGTTGATTCCAGCAACATACGACAATGAAATCTAGAGAGATAAAGAGTAGGTTGAGTTTTTAGAGAGATAGAGAGAGAAAATGAGATTTCTTAGCTGAGAAGTAAGGAAAATATCTATTTATAGTACCTTTGACTCAATTGTCCTTGTCGACGAATGGCGTCCTCGTCAACAAGCCCATGTAGACACCTTGTCGACGGGCCTAAAATTCCCTATTTCCTGAAACCTCTTGGCTTCTCCTCGTTGACGAGCACCTGAAATTCGTCGCCGAGAACTATAAAGCATTCATCGACGAACTCTGGCTTCATCGACGAAGGTTGGTTATACCCTTCTCTTAATTATTTAAATTCATATATTACAGTTCGGGTTCTTACATCTAACTAGATTATCTTCCATCTTTTAATTATGGCTGAATCTAATGAGGTTATAGTTATATATGCTGGCGAAAATACCTATGTTGTCTCAATCAATACCTCTACACCTATTACTCACAAACTTTCAAGCGGAGGAAACTATTCACTATGGAACTCCCAGATGACAAATCTTCTTTTTGGGTCTGATCTCATGATATTTGTAGATGGAACTCATCCATGCCCACCAGTTAATGATCCAAAGTATAAAATTTGGATTCGTCAAGATTGACTATTGCTTCTTGCTGTCCAAACAGTCGTCACTGGACCAGCAGGACCAATAGTATCTCGATGTGAAAATGCTGAGGAAGCGTGGTGGAAACTCAAAACTACATATGCCAACAAATCTAATATTCGAATGGTTAGTCTAATTGATTCCCTCACCAAGGTTAGTCAAGCAGGAAAAAGCATTTTTGAATTTATGTAAACAGTTAAAACCATTATTGATGATCTTGCCATAATTGGGCACAATATGAGTGATGGAGAAATAGTGGTACATGCGCTCAATGGTCTCACCGATGATTACAAAGAACTCAAAGCCGCCTCATATGCAAGAGAATCACCCATCTCCTTTGAAGAATTAGTGGAAAAATGTATGGACTATGAAACGAGCCTTAAGCAATTACACTCGACAGACTCTCACATCACTGCCCAATATTCACAAAGGCAACACAGCAAGAAAGGCAGAAACAACACCTTCAATACTTTTCAAAAATAGTCTCAATTTGGAGGAAACAATAATAGCTACATAGAAAACAACAACCATCAACTCCAACAAAATTCCTATAGAAACCGTGGCAACCAAAATTTTTCTAGCGGTTTACAAACTCAAGGACTCTTGTCCAACTCCTCAAATCAGACTTGGCGGCCTAACTTCAATGGGAATCAACCTCGGGTCATCTGTCAATTTTGTGACAAGCTTGGTCATATTGCCAAAGTATGCAGATCATGTTCCTTGCCCATCACTTAGCCGCACGCCAACTTCACAACTCACGAAACTCCGAGTAATCAGTCAGGTTGGATAGTTGACTCCGGGGCATCTCATCACATCACCTCAGATTTGCATAACCTATCCATTCACTCTGAGTATGGCGGCAATGATGATGTCATGGTTGGAAATGGTAATGGCATTCCTATCACTCATATTGGATTTACCACTCTTAATTCATGTGATTCCACTTTCAAACTCAATAATGTTTTATGTGCACCTAATATCAAGAAAAATCTTCTTTTTGTCTCTCAATTTTGCTCTCACAATAATACCTCTATTGAATTTTTTCCTAATTCTTTTCTTGAGAAGGATCTAACCACGGAGGCATCCTTAGTGCGAGGCCGGAATAGAGGAAATGTCTATGAGTGGCCTACTTTAGTTTGCAGAACGACCCCTTCACCACAACACTCGGCTCTCACAACAACCTTGTCCAAACCCTCAGTCTCTAGCACAATCGCCTTGGTCATCCATCCCCAAAAATTCTTCATCAAATCATTGTCTCTCATAAATTACCTTTCTCTAAGTCCAGTTCCTTGTCTCATTATTGTAATGCATGCTTATGTAATAAAAGTTACAAACTCCCTTTTGGTGTCTCATCATTAACTTGTTCTGCACCTCTGGAAACTCTATTTATGGATATTTGGGGTCCTGCTCCTCTCCCCTCCTTTGATAATTTTCACTACTATGTTACTTTTGTGGACTTCTTTACCAAATACACTTGGCTTTATCCTATCAAGAAAAAATCAAATGTTACTTCCGTATTTGAATGATTTAAATCTATTGTTAAAAATTATTTTTTACAAAGATTAAAACAGTGTATACAGATGGAAGTGGCGAAGCCACTAGTCTCGGACATTTTCTCTCTCAGGTTGGTATTCAACATCTCAAATCTCCTCCTCATACCCCAAAACATGTTGGCATGGCTGAGTGTAAACATCGCCATGTTGTCGAAATTGCACTAGCCTTGTTACATCATGCATCTGTTCCACTCAAATATTAGTCCTTAGCATTTCAAGCCGCCGTTTATCTCATTAACCGAATGCCCTCTCCAGTAACACATCACTAATCTCCCTTTTATCATCTTTTTAAGCAGTCACCTAATTATTTATCCTTGAAAATATTTGGCTGTCTATGTTATCCATGGTTGCGACTCTACACCTCTCACAAACTCCAACCATGGTCTCGTCCTTATATATTCGTTAGCTACTTAACTCCACATCATGCCTATATGTGCCTTGATCCCTCCACCAATAAACTCTACATCTCTAGACATGTCGTGTTTGTGGAACACACTTTTCCCCTTCAGAATAACAAGTCTCACATTGCGTCTCCTTTCATCTTGCCGTCCTCCACCAATTGGTTGTCCAAATCAACTCAAGTGTCTATTCCTGCATCTCTTCCTAATCACTTCCAATTGCCTGCCACCTCTATCCCTCGAGTTGAGTCTATATCTCCTCCTCTTACTACCACTTCACGTGCTGAGTCTTCTTCTTACCAGACTGAATCTCCACACCAGGCTATTTTATCCTCGAGACCCTTCTCCACACCTCCACCGTCGGATGCATCCAATCCTTACCAGGTAAGTATCTCATCTCTGATATCCTCTCCCTCATCTACAATTCCATCACAGCCTCACCCTTACAATATCAAGCTACGTAATAACATTACAAAGCCAAAACATATCTTTGACCTTCAAACAACAACCACTCCCTCCACTATTGAACCTTCCACCTTCAGACAGGCCCAACAACACCTCTCATGGTGACAAGCCATGAGTGGCGAATATAATGCCTTACTCTCCAATCACACATGGTCTCTTGTTCCACGAAATCATACACAAAATGTTATTGGGTGTAAGTGGGTCTATAGGGTTAAGAGGAATCTTGATAGGTCTATAGCTCATTACAAAGCTTGCTTAATGGCCAAAGGTTTCCATCAACGACTTGGGATAGATTTTTCTAACACCTATAGCCTAATTGTCAAACCTGCCACTGTTCAGTTATTATTTACTCTTGCTGTGACTAACGACTGGCCTCTTCACCAACTAGATGTAAATAATGCGTTCTTGCAGGGCTCTTTATCTGAGGCAGTCTTCATGGACCAGCCCCCTAGCTTCACCTACCCTAATCTTCCTGATCATGCTTGTTGCTTACGCAAATCCATATATGGGCTTCAACAAGCTCCTCACGCATGATACCGTGAACTTTGCAATTTTCTTATCTCGGAAGGCTTCACCAACTCTCAGTCGGACACCTCCTTATTTATGCTTCACTCTTTCGAAAAAGTTCTTTATCTATTAGTTTATGTGGATGACATCATCGTCATTGGATCCTCCGCTGCTCATGTGACTGCCTTCATCACCAATATTTCCAAACGATTTTATCTTAAGGATCTTGGTAATCTCTCATATTTTCTTGGGACTAAAGCTCACTTTACCTCTAATGGTTTGTTTTTGTGTAACGCCCCGACCTAGGTCTGCTAGGGAGCACTGTGTCTCTCCTCCTCCACCTGGACCAAACAACAGGAGGGTGGGCCTTATCGGACTAATGACTGGCCCTACAAACTAACACGTGTCCTTTTCAGTGTGTTTTGTCCTCACTCACACACTTCCTGAGAAAACTTTCTAGAAGGTCACCCATCCCAAGATTACTCGAAGCCAAGCATGCTTAACCATGGAGTTCTTATGGGAAGGTTCCCGAAAAGAAAGGTGCACCTTGTTGATATGAGTAGTAACATCAAATCCTTTTAAGCCTTTCTTCCATGGGGTATCACATTCTCCAAATGTAATGCCCCAATCCCGAAACTAGGGTCTAGAGTGTTATTTGAATTATAACTCTGATACCACCTTGTGATGCCCCGAACCCACCAAGTAGGGCCCGGGTGCCACGTGTTCCATTTACCTGTACCTAACTCTATATTAGTTATGCAGCAAAAATATAATAAAAATTCCTCCATAATATACCAGAGTTTCTACCTGTACAACCTCAAAAGTATCAACCAACATGCAATATTCACAATCATACATTTCATAAAATATAAACAACCCAAATATATACACATCCTTAAGTTTATACCCTCTTTCTAAAAAATGCTAATATAGCCCCGAGCTCTCTAAGCTCAATCACGCGAAGGTCCTGAAAAAGATAAAATTCAACTATCGAGTGAGACACATCTCAGTAAGGAAGGAATACATTAAAATCAGTATATGATTATCATGAGGTTTAAGTACAACATATATATTCATTAATTTCAAATGAAACCACAGTTATAAAATCATTCTCTGTTCCTATTCAAACACATACAAGGTATTTTACCAACGAGAGTTCTCAAGGATTGGATGATTACTCGCCCATACAAGTAGCACCCCTCTGCTCTGATACTTTAAGCAACCTACGGTCATAACTAAAGCATATCAGGGCACTTACCTTACTCAGTAAACCCTCAAGTGGTTAGTTTATCTCGTACTCACGCATTCACACAAAGGTTTACTGGAAAAAGTTCTCAAGAATAGGGAAGATTACTCGCCAATACATGTAGCGTCCCTCTGCCCTAATACGTTATGCAGCCCACAACTACATCTGATACCTATTAGGGCACTCACCTTTCTTAACAAGCCCTCAGGTGAAAATTATACCCCGCCCCAAATATATACTATAATAAAATATATAATACATTTCTTCCTTTACTCTGTATCTGTTATCTCTGTATTATTCATTTCACATTTCACTTTTCACATTCACATTCATATTCTGTCTTTCTCATTCATATATTCTGTTTTCACATATTTCGTTTTCATCTCATTCTCGTTTATTGTTCTTATATCCGTTGTTCCCATATCTACTATTTCCATATCCATCGTTCTCATATTATCCATGTTTAAACTTACAATTATGCGTTTACCCTTTATACCTGGAAAAAAATCATAGTCATGCTTCCGCCCCGCCCCATGACGGGTTGTGCAGCCTGAAGGCTAGACTTAACTCTGGTTGGCCCACCAGAGCTAAATCAACCACATTCTATAGTCTGTAGGTCCTATTGGCTATTCCCACACTGGTCTATACTCCAAGGGGACACTACCCTTCCCCAACATAATCGACCATCCCGTCTCCACACTCTCTCTAAGACGTGTGGGTGTACTAGTGCTACCATACATATCCGCAACAATACTGTAACGACCTGCCTAATTTACCATATATATTTTTTTCCATAATAACATTTAATAGAATAAGCTTGATATCCTATTCAATTGAATAACATAATCAACCTGGACCCATGGGTACCAAGCATATACCCAAAATACATCTCTGATACCTAAACAGCAAGAAACATAATCTCATACATATCATCCAACCAATGACAATACCAGAGTTCTGCTAAACCTGTTATATATACAATCATCCACCAAAAAGCCAAAAGTACCCTAGGGTCTCTACCCAAAAATAAACCTGACCCTAACTTAACAACTCATCCTTTAGACAGGGTAGCCTCACCGGTTTCTATTATTATGGAGCTCTATCCGCTCCTCTACTTGGATTTTCTGAAATGTCAATATAGATGGGGTGAGACACCTCTTAGTAAGGGAAAATAAACTAATATCAGTGTGTGGCATTATGAGCATTTTCGTGTTATAAATATAAACAGTATAATAAGCGTATTTGGTAAAATCTGTCTGTAGCATAACTGTGTAAAACATGATTTGTCATATCATCATAAAGCATACTAGATTTATATACATGAAAATCATCTTATATAACTGTAAAATACTGAGATAACACCCAGGATGGATAGCTAACTGATATCATGTCTTACCCCCACATGACTAAGTTGTGCAGCCTGAAGGCGGGACCTAGTAATGACTGACCGACCATGCTAGATCAATCATAAGTCTATAAGTATGATGGGTCCGCCCCTACCTGGTCCCGAACTGCCAGGGGAACTACTCCACTCTACACTGAAGCCACATCAATTGTCATCTCTTACACTACTGGTCATGTGGTAGCACTATCATAATTCTGAACATATAGCTACAGTACCATGCTCATGAAATTGAACTAAACCATACCATCCGGGTTCTGATAACATATAATATGTTTCACACACTGAGCATAAATATTTCGTATTTCATAATAATATATGTTATGTTAATGTTACATGAATTCTATTTTATCATACATGATTATGGCATCTGCGCCAACATGAATCTTGGCATTTGCGCCGGCATAACATAACATGAATCACGACATCTGCGCCGACATATCATAACATACTGAATATATTTTTTTTGTACCGTTTAATATTATAATCATAAAATCATGGTTCCTGTATTGTTTTATAATTGCCCTGAAAACTATCATATCATGTTTGATCTAGGAAAAACATTATATTCTGATATACATAATTATATGGTAATTAAACTCATACCACACAGAATTGGGTAACCTCCTGAATGAAAAATCTGTTCCAAAATCATATTTTCTGATTAAACACATTTAAATCATATCCCCGTTCATAACAGTATTTCCCAAACATAATTATATAATATACGTACTTTCCTGAAATTTAATGCTGTAAAATAATAAATAATTTCATGGAAAATTTTTTACTTAATTTATCCCCTTACCTGGTTTACTGAGAAGCCAACAAAACACTCAATCCTACACCTACAACGTTCCCAGCACAACACCCTGAAATTAACATTTCCCCAACAAAACTTCAGTATTATCTTTCCTAACATATTCTCCTCAGTATAGAAACACCAAATACCCAATAAAACTAAAATGAACTAACTTACCCAAATTTTGGGATGGTTTCCAAGTTAGCCTAACCAATAATCCACTCCTGCAAAATGAAGAGAAACCTCCCAGGAGTAGCGTGACAGCTTCAGATCATTGATCCGATGAAGAATCGAGCCAGAAAACTAGAGAGAAGGTGAGGAGGGTGACAATTTTAGAGAGAGAACCTTACATGCAAAATCTTCTCGCCAAAAACCCGTGTTTAACATATTTATAAAATGAAGACTCATTGACGAACCACGTCATCTTGTCGACGAGTGCAAGAAAAAGGTTCGTCAACGTGCACTTATTCCTCGTCGACGAATTTCAGGCCCTGAAACACCCCTCACGGTAATTCCTCGTCGACGAAACACGTGTCCCCGTCGACGATCCAAATTAGCCGTTTCGCGTTCGTCGACGAGATCCTGCTGTGAGCCCTATTAAAATTTCCTTTTCCCCCTATTTTGTGATTTAATTTCTGTAATTCTTCGGGTCTCTACATTCTTCCCTTCTCATAAAAATTTCGTCCTCGAAATTTACTGTTTGAGCGATTCACCATCCCTTAAAGAAAATGAGCTACTTATTTTATTACTTACCCTCACTTATGGCGAAGGAATACCGTAGTTACATTCAAGGTTCTGGGAGATTACAAATGTACAAAAAATAAAAATCTCTCATATTCAAAATATTATCTACTACCAAAAAGGAATAACATGCATTGACCTGCAAATGAAACATTACATATCTACTTGTATCTTTTCCTGATTACTGTTATTCCCCACTGAACAGATGCAGGTATTTCTATTGTATCTCTTCCTCGAGCTCCCAAGAAGGTTCTTCCACTACATGATTCCTCTATAGAACTTTTGCTAATGGATTCCTTTTACTGCACAATTCCTGTTCCTTCCTATCCAGAATCTGCATTGGAGTTTCCTTATAAGCCAAACTATCACTGAGTTCTAACTCAACATAACTGATGATATAGGAGGAAATTTGGGACGTATTTCCTTAACATGGAAATATGAAATACGCTGTGAATTCTAAATAATGCTAGTGGTAAAGCCAGTCTTACGCAACTAACCCCACTTTTTCAAGAATCTCAAAAGGGCCAATGAACCTAGGCTCAACTTACCCTTCCTCCCAAACCTCATAATTCCCTCCAATGACGCTCTCTTCAAAAATACATGGTTCCCAACTCCAAATTCCAATTCCCTATGGCATGTATCGGCGTAGCTTTTCTGTCGAATTTGAGTTGTGCTAATCCTGTCTCTAATGAGCCAAACTTGATCGTACACCTGCTGCACAATTTCTAGTCCCAAAAATCACCTTTCACCAATCTCATCCCAGTAAAGAGGTGAACGACATCTCCTACCATAGAGCACTTCATAAGGTGTCATGCCAATGCTGGCCTGATAGCTGTTATTGTATGCAAACTCTACTAGCGGCATATACTGGGTCCAACTACCCCCAAAATCCAACACGCACGCCCGCAACATATCCTCTAATTTTTGAATCACCCTCTCAATCTGGACATCCGTCTGAGGATGAAACGTCATGCTGAAAGATAACTGAGACCCTAAAGCCTCTTGCATGCTTCTCCAAAATCGTGACGTGAATCGTGGGTCTCGATCTGATACAATAGATACTGGCACTCCATGTGATCGTACAATCTCCTGAATATATAATTCTTCTAGTATGTCCATGGAGTAGTTGACTTTAATAGGAATGAAGTGAGCGGTCTTCGTCAATCTATCAACAACCACCCAAATAGCATTCTGACCACGCGGTGCCGGTGGCAAACCTGTCACAAAGTCCATAGATACATGATCCCACTTCCACTCTGGGATGTAAAGTGGTTGTAACTGGTCCGCCGGCCTCTGGTGCTCAGCTTTTACTTGCTGGCACATTAGAAACTGCTGTATAAACTCTACAATTTTCCTCTTCATGCCGCTCTACCAGTATGACTCTCGTAGATCCCTATACATTTTATTACTACTTGGATGAACCGTGTACAAGGACCTGTGAGCCTCCTCTAAAATTGTCCTTCTGATATTAGCATTTGCAGGCACACATAACCTGACACAGAATCGCAGAGTTCCATCATCTGAAATACTGAACTCCTCCCTCTGTCCGTCCTGCTCCTTAATTATTAGCTCCGCCAATTCTACGTTATCCCTTTAAGTGGTCTTAATCCTTTCCTGTAGAGTAGGCTGCAATACCAGGTTGGCAATAAATGATTGAGGATCACTCTTTACCAACTCTACATCGAGTCTCTCCGGATCCATCTGAATCGGATGTTGAACCTCCATAACAGCCAATACTGGTCCCACTGATTTCCTACTCAAAGCATCAACTACCATATTTGCTTTCCCTAGGTGGTAACTAATGGTACAGTCATAATATTTAATAAGTTCCAACCACCTTCTTTGTCTCATATTCAGCTCCTTTTGAGTGAAAAAGTACTTCAAACTTTTGTGATCAGAGAATATCTTGCATCTCTCATAGTACAAGTAATGCCTCCAAATCTTTAACGCGTGTATCACTGCAGCCAATTCAAGATTATGGGTAAGGTAGTTCTTTTCATACTCTTTCAACTGTCTGGAAGCATACGCTACTACCCCGCCTCGCTGCATTAATACACAACCAAGCCCTTTCAAGGACGCATCACTGTAGATAACATAATCATCACCCCCTGATGGGATGATCAACATTGGTGTAGTGATGAGCCTCTACTTTAGTTCCTAGAAGCTCTGCTCACAACTGTCATCCCATGCAAACTTGACATTCTTTATAGTCAATTGCGTCAAAGGCCTTGATAATACTAAGAATCCCTCAACAAATCGACGGTAATAACCTGCCAGCCCCAAGAAACTCCTAATTTCTTGAACATTCTTCGGCTCGGACCAATTCATTACTACTTCAATCTTGCCGGGATCCATAAAAATACCATCCCCTAATATAACATGCCCCAGAAACGTCACTTTCTCCAACCAAAATTCACATTTACTGAACTTGGCATACAATCTCTTTTCTCTTAGCATCTGAAGTACTAGTCGTAAGTGTGTCTCAAGCTCCTAAAAACTCCTCGAATAGACTAGTATATCATCAATGAAAACAATAAAAAATCGGTCCAAATACTGATGAAAGATTCTATTCATCAAATCCATGAATACTGTAGGAGCATTCATCAAACCAAAAGGCATAACAATGAATTCATAATGCCCATACCTGGTCCTGAAGGCTGTTTTCGAGACATCTTCTGCTTTTACTTTCACTTGGTGGTAGCTTGATTTGAGATTAATCTTGGAATAGACCTGCGTACCTTGAAGTTCGTCAAATAGATCGTCTATGTGGGGTAGAGGATACATGTTCTTCATTGTCACCTTATTAATTTCCCTATAATCTATACACATCCTCATAGACCCGTCCTTCTTCTTTACAAACAACATTGGAGCTCCCTACACAGGGCCGAATAAATCTTTTATTCAACAAGTCTTGCAACTGATCCTTTAGCTCTCCCAACTCTGCTGGAGCCATTCTCTAAGGAATTTTAGAGATCGGTGCCGTCCTGGGAAGTAGATCAATGGAGAAATCTACCTCGCGATCAGGAGGCAAACCAGGTAGTTCATCTGGAAAAATATCTAACAACTTCTTTACCACTGGCGTATTAACAAGTTTCAATTCATTTCCGGACATATTTTTTACAAAAGCCACAAACCCCCGACAACCATTTAGGAGTAGCCTTCTCACTTGCATAGCTGACACTAACTGAGGTGGGGAACACACCTGCAACCCCACAAACCTGAATCCTTGCTTGCCTAGTGATCTAAAAATTACTTCTTTCAAATAACAATCAATATTAAAATAGTTAGTTGCCAGCCAATCCATACCCAGTATTACATCGAACCCATGCATGTCAAGTACAATTAAATTGGCAGGCAGCTATAACGACTTGCTTATTTTACCATAATTTTTTTCCATAATAATATCCAATATAATAATTCTAAAGAATCATAATCAACCTAATAAAACATAACCCACCTGGACCCATGGGTACTAGGGGTATACTTGAAATACAATACTGATACCTAAGCAGCGGGAATTATATACATATTAAATTATCCATCCAACACAATACTAAAGTTTACTACAACCGTCATATGAATACACACATCCCAAAATATCCAAAAAGTGTCCTAGGGTCGCCACCCAAAAATCCGTCTAACCCTAACAAAATGACTTACCCATCAGATAGGGTAGAACAATCGAACTTTAGCGTTGCGGAGCTTTATCAGCTCTTCTTTCTGGGGCTCCTGAAATGTTTATACAGTTGGGGTGAGATACCTATCAGTAAGAGAAATAAACTAATACCAGTGTGTGGCAACATGAGTATTTTTGTGTTATACATATAACAATACAAAAATCATACTTGATAAAACTATCTGTATCATATCTGGAAAAACATATTTTATCATATCATTGTATAACATACTGAATTTCTATACATATAAATCATCTTATATAACTATACATGAAAAACACCCTGGATGGATAGTTGGTTGGTGTCATGTCTTACCCCCACATGACTGGGTTGTGCGACCCGAAGGTGGGACCTAGCAATGGCTGGCCGACAATGTTAGATCAACATAAGTCTGAAAGTACAATGGGTCTGCCCCTCCAGGTCCGGACACAAGAGGGACGCATGTGCTACAATAAACCACATCGACTGCCGATCTCCCACTGCCCCTTACGGAAAGCGGTAGCACTAATATAAATATGATCGTGATCATATAGCTATGGTACCATGCTTCGTGAAAGCCTAAACCAAGCCAACCAGGTTTCGATAACATATAATGTATTTCCAAATAATGATACATGACTATTTCATAATAATATATGTTACGTTAATATCTTTATAAAACTTTGCATAACATATCATATACAATTTACGGCCTTTACGTCGCCATTTTGTATCTTGTATATCACAACCCTTACGCTGGTATAGCATATCATAAAAACCTTCGGCCCCTTACGCCAGTATTGCATATAAAACTCGGCCCTTACACCGGCATATCGTATACTATCCTCGGCCCTTATGCCGACATATCATATAAATTCCTTAGTTTGAAAAATCCCTGTATCATTTTAACATTTTCGTGAAAGCAGTAATAACATACTTATTTTGTAAACATAATATTTCATCATCATAATTTCCATGGTAAATATTACACATGCCACACAAAAGAGATAATAATCTTATTTCTGATATTATACACGAAATCCATATTTCTGATCAACAACATTATTTCCAACATGATTCTACAATATATATATTTATCTGAAATTAAATGTTGTAAAATAATAAATACATCACCCCCTAAAATCCTGACTTAGTTTATCCCCTTACTTGACTTCTGGAAAGCCCCTAAAATGACCAGTCCTACACTCGCAGGGTTCCCCGTTTAACACCCTGTAAACAACATCACCCCCAACAAAACTTCAGTATTTCTTCGAGTGCTACCTATTCTACAACTGTAGGAAAGTCATATACTCAACATAAAGCCTTACCCTAAACTTGGGATGAAGTCCAAGTTAGCCCCACCAACGATCTACTCCAGTAGACTTGGAGAGAACTTCCCCAAAAGTAGCGTGGCAACTTCAGATCATCGATTTGACGAAGAATGGACCCAAAATCTTAGAGAGAAGGAGTGGAGGACGAAAATGTAGTGAGAGAAAATGATGCTTGCAAGTTTTTGTGCTGAAATCCAGATTTAGGGCTATTTATACACTTGCCCTTGTCGACGAGCCACGTCACTTCGTCGACGAGAACATGAAGGGAGTTTGTCGACGAATGCTTATTCCTCATTGATGAAATTTAAAGCTGAAAATAGCCCCTCGGCATCTACTCATCGACGATACTCGTGTCCTCCTCGACGATCCCATCAAGCGTGTTTGTTGATGACTGCAGCGCGCTCGTTGGTGAGACCCCTGTTGAATTCCAATTACAATTTCTTTTCTCTTCTCCTTCTATTATTTAATTAATATAATTCACCGAGTCTCTACATTCTCTTCTCCTTATAAAAATTTTGTTCTCGACATTTACTATCCATATGATTCACTATCCCTTAAAGGCAAACAATCTACTTATTTTATTAATTACCCTAACTTATGGCAGAGGAATACCGTGGTTACATTTAGAGTTCTAGGAGATTACATATATAAAAAATAAAATTCTCCCAAAACTTAAATACTACTTACTAACTAAACTATTACATATACTGACTAACCTACAAAAGAAATATCTCATAAGCACTTACACCTTTTTGATTATAACTGAACCCCACTTAATAAATGTGGATATTTCTGCCTTATCTATTCCCCTAGCTCCTCAAGATCATGGGTAGGGTAGTTCTTTTCATACTCTTTCAACTGCCTAGAAGCATACGCTACAACCCTATCATACTGCATCAATACATAGCCAAGTCCCTTCAAGGACGCATAACTGTAGATAACATAACCCTCACCCCCTGACGGGATGATCAACACTGGTTCCGTGACAAGCCTTTGCTTTAATTCTTGGAAGCTCTACTCATAGCTATCGTTCCATTCAAACCGGACGTTCTTCCTAGTTAGTTGTGTCAGAGGCCCTGATAACGTTGAAAATCCCTAAACAAAACGACAGTAATACCCAGCCAGCCCTAAGAAATTCCTAATCTTTTGGACGTTCCTTGATCTAGCCCAATTCACTACCGCATCAATTTTACTAGGATCCACAGAAATTCCATCCCCAGAGATGACATGCCCCCAAAACACAACCTTCTCAAGTTAGAATTCACATTTGCTGAGCTTGGTATACAACTTCTTTTCTCTGAGCATTTGTAAGACTTGCCTCAAATGCGTCTCATGCTCCTCAAATATACTAGTACATCATCAATAAAAGCAACAACAAACTGGTCTAAATATTGGTGGAAAATTCTATTCATCAAATCCATGAATATTGCAGGAGCATTCGTCAAACCAAACGACATAACCAGGAATTCATAATGCCCATATTTGGTCCTGAAAGCTGTCTTCGAACGTCTTCTGTTTTACTTTCACCTGATGAGCCTAATCTAAGGTCAATCTTGGAATACACCTATGTATCCTGGTGTTGGTCAAATAAATCATCTATACGGGGTAAAGGATACTTGTTCTTGATTGTCACCTTATTAATTTCTCTATAATCTATACACATCCTCATGGACCCGTCTTTCTTCTTCACAAATAACACTGGAGCTCCCCATGGAGATACACTAGGCCGGATAAATCCCTTATCAAGAAAATCCTGTAACTGATTCTTTAATTTTTCCAACTCTGTTGGCACCATTTGATAAGGTGCTTTAGAGATCGGCGATGTACCTAGAAGCAGATCAATAGGAAAATCTAACTCATGATCAGGTGGCACGCCTGGTAACTCATCTGAAAAAACATATTTTAAATCCTTTACTATTGGTGTACTAGTGAGCTTCAATTCATTCCCTGAAATTTCCTTCACAAAGGCCACGAATCCCTGACAACCACTCAAAAGTAGTCTACTCGCCTGAATAGCTGAAACTAACTGAGGCGGGGATTGCACTCACGACCCTATAAACCTGAATTCTGATCTTCCCGGAAGTCTGAATATTACTTCTTTCAAACGATAGTCTATGCTGGCGTAATTGGTTGCCAACCAGTCTATACCAAAAATTACATCGAACCCGTGCATATCCAATACTATCAAATTAGCTGGTAAGACTTTCCCTTAAATATCAACTGGACAGCCTCAGAGCACTCTGCTACACCTTACTACAGACCCTTTCGGTGTAGTGACTAACAGTTTGGTGTCTAACAATTGTGTTTTCGGCCCACGTAATCTAATACACTCCATGGACACGAACAAATGTGTGGCTCCTGAATCAAACAATACAATAACTTTAGATGAAAACATGTTAATCATACCTATCACCATATCGCCGGCTATCTCAGCATCCCCAAGCGTCAAAGCATCGACCCTCTCTGGAGCTACATTCCTCTATTGGCCACTATGGGGTGCTTGATTGCCTCCTCAGTACTGTATGGGAGCCGGAGCGGTATTTGGTGGTGTAGGGCAATCTCGCACCATATGTACTTTCCTACCATAGCGATAGTAGACAGCTCTCCTTATTCGACACTCTCCCAAATGTCTCTTCCTACAAGTCTGACAGACACGAAAATTCTGCACCCCCTGAACCTCTCGATCTCCAGTCTCCTACCTTTATCCTTTGCCATAATTTCCTCTCCTACACTGACCCTGCCTAGGTCCCTGCTAGAAGCCTAAAGGTGCAGATCTCTTCTTTTGTCCCTACTCTTCTGCATCCATGCGCTCACTAGCCTCAGCTAAGGCTGCTCTGTCGACTAACTCAGCAAAGTCTTGTATCTTTAGCACTACCACCTACTTGTATATGCCTCACCTCAAACCTCTTTCAAACTATATCACCTTATTTAATTCATCAGGTAATATGCAGAGCAAAGCATGAAAGCTCAATAAACCGCGCTGCATACTTCTGGACCGACTACTATCCCTACTTCAGATTCAAGAACTCTTCCGCTTTAGCTTCCCTGATAGTGGCTGGGCTGTCAAAGAATAATTCTTTAAATCGGTCCCATGTCATAACTATCGGCATCGTCCTCTGATGCTCTAGAAGTTTTACCGCATTCCTCTACCTCTCGGCCTCCCCTGTTAGTTTATAAGTGGCAAAGAGGACTCTCTGCTCCTCTGTATACTATAATACCACCAAAACTTTCTCGATCTCCTGTATCCAATTCTCAGCGATTGTAGGATCAATTCCTCCAAAAAATGTCTAAGGATTCACCTTGGTAAATTTCTCTATCGTGCACCCATGGCCTGTAGACGAGACTCCCTGCTCTTTGGAGCTCCTAGCGATCTCAGCCATAACCCGCTGAGCCACACTGCCTAATACAACATCAGAATTAGCCCCGCCTACACTCGAGGGCCCTGCTCCATCACTACCACTCACATGGGCACTACCTCCTCCAGGGTCTATCCTGAAAAACAATAATTGTGATTTAGAGACCCTATCCTTATAATTTACGCGCCTAACATAGTCTCTTATCTTGACATCCTCATCTTATTTCTAGATCCAGTCCTACATTCTAGGAACACAACTCAATCCCTGAAAATAAAGGTGTAGTCCCAAGAGGTGGGGTGAATTGGATTTTTTAAAAAAATTTCTTTTAAGAATCCTTAAATTTCTCCTATTTCTTTTAACCAATTCTTGACTTGTTTGTTTAATTTTTAATCACACAAGAACTTAGTTTCTTTTATACAATCAACAACACAACTATTTAAACAACCAAGTAACCAAACCAATCAACCACAAGCAAACAACCAAACCAAGATTAAAACATACATCACTTTGACTAATGTAAGAACTTAAGATAGTTGTTTGTTTATATAAGCTCTATGAATCAAAATTTGAACCAAGCCCTGTAGTGAATGATAATTTATGCTTGCTAATATGGATTTACTTCTTCAATATGATTTTCAACAAAAACATTCACTCTTCCCAAAATTCAGAATTCAAATAAACGCTTAGTTAATTTATCTTTGGGTGTTAACCAAGTAATGTAATCCCGTATGGTTTCCACAAAGTATAGTTTAACCAACGTACTCCCTTTAGGTTTCCGCAACTCAAATCAAAATTAGAATTTAAGTTTACTTGATTTCTAAATATACGTAGTATATATAATTACCAATTAAACCATCCACGCAATTTAAATATGCTGAAAATAAAGAGTAAGGGAAAGAGAGAGTGAGATCGGGATTTTTACGAGGTTCGACTTATACCCCGCCTATGTCCTCACCTTTGGAAAACCACCAAAGGATTACTAAAAACAGTTCCTTTTCTGGGTGGAACAATACCATTTACATATTCTTTCTGTAGGCTAGAGCTCCCCTCTCCAAACGATGTACCCTCGTTCGGTCACTTCTTCGATTAGGCTAGAGTATGCCTCTCTAAGAGATATTCCCTCGCTTAGCCAATGATCCAAACAATCCTTGGAATCGTCAATCTACAAGATACAAACCAAATAGACGTACAAAGAATTGCTCCTCAAAGAGCTGATTAATACACTTTGAAAACTAATATACTTCAATTCAAAAATACCAAAAGAATGAAGCAAGAAGCTCAATGTAAATATCACCAGTTTACTTCTCTTTGATGAGGATTAAGAACTCTTATCAAATACTTCAGAGAAGATGTAAAAAGCTCAGAGATTTCTCAAGAAATTTATAGCAATTGAGAGCTTAGAACATATAGCAAGATAGCTTTGAGTGAAAGAGATTTTGAAAGAATGTTCAATCCTTGGTTGGTTTGATTTTCATAAACCATGTATACATAGGCTTTAAAAATATTCACATTCGTGCTGCCCAAGTTTACTGGGAGTGCCCCCCAAGTTTCTAAAAGGATTAGGGTGCAAGTCAATTAAATTTGAAAATAAGAAGTTTGAAAAATCTGCCTGTTGCCGTACTTCGGTTGCCTAAAGTGCAAGCTCAGTCCCCTAAAGTGGGTTCAGGAGCCTGAAGATATAGGGTCAGGCACCTGAAGACACACTGCCTGTTTTAATTTGATTCAAAAAAATCTTCGGTCCCCTGAGGTTTCCACCTCGGTCGCCTGGAGTTGTTTTCTTCTGATTTTTCTTTCCTTTTTCAAAAATATTTGATTTCCTTGCTTTCTTGCTTTTAAAAAATATTTTTCGGGTCTTTTAAAATAAAGTCTTAAAGTCCATATCAATCCCTTAATGAGCTTCTTTTCATTCACAGTGATATTTTTACCTTGAAAGTACTTACATGAAGATTTCCTAACAATATAAACGCTTCTTGTTCTTTGAAAACTTCATGGTTATCTTTGAGCTTTGAGTTCATTCCATCTTCATTTGTCTTTGAGCTTCCCGTTTTGATCACTCCATGACACATCATACACCTTTAAGCTTGTTGGTGATCTTTCGAAGCTTTGTTGGTTTTGGCTTTTTAAGTTTTCTAAAAACATCATTACTTGAACACAAAATGATATTAAACCTTTCCTTCATTTGTTACCATCAAAACAAGAGGTGAAAGCCTTGTTAGGCTAATAATCTCCCCCTTTTTGATGATGACAAATAAGGAGCAAAAATTGAGAAAAACTTGTAGAACCCTCCCCCTTAAAATAAGCATAGTTTCAAGTAATGTTTTATAAAGTAGTCCAAAACTCCAAAACTCAACAAGATAACAAAGTATTTGCATAGCTCAAATATATAGTCAACAGTCATATTGCATTTTCAACATTCAGCTACATTCATTCAGCTCAACATTTCCTCTAACCCATTTCATATGATTCATATATTCAGTTCAGCATTCAGCTCATGTATATTCATAGCATATGTATTTTCAATAATTTAGCTCATCTGCATTTTTGAAAGATTTTCAACAATATTGTATATTTTTTCTCTCTAAAATATCTCTCTCCCTTCGACATCATGCAAAAAGGGATACAATAATTTTATACAAAGAGTAAAGAACCATATAGATATGCATCAAGATATAAGAGCATAAGTAATACAAACCAAAAACACATCACTAAGATGTGATCTACAGTAGTACAACGCATCACAAAAAGAGTTGTTTTTAATTTTACATCTTAAAAGCTAAGAAAACTTAATCATGTCCTTCAGCACCATCAAAGGCATCATCGTATTCTTCCTCTTCATCTTCATCCTCATTCTCATCATCACCATCCCCTTCAGTTTCTTCATTACCAGCATCCGCTTCTTCTTCTTCATCTCCTTCCTTATCTTCTTCAGATGCTTCTGCCAAGGAGTCATCGCTACGGAGTGTGGAGCTAGTATCCATAGGATCACCATGTGAGGAACTACCCCGTATCTGCTCAATGCGCGTAAGACGCTGATCTAAGGAAGAGTAGTTATCCTGTAGAGATTTAAGACCATCGCGCATATCTTGGCTGAAGGATGTGAATTCATTATAGAATGGTATGAACCACGAAGGAGCTTCAGTTGCTGATCCTTGAGCCTAAGCCTGAGGTGGAGGTGGAGGTGCAGTTGCCGCTCTTCATTGACCAACTCTTTTGGAAACCCAATTCTGATCCCATTTTTCATACACCATTTGTTTGAGGGTAGTTGAAGTAAAGAGTTCATACCTAGTCCTCTTGATGAATAAGTTTGTTGGTGAGGCAATACTTAGTTTTGAAAAAATAAGGTTGAGAGCTCCACCGTAAGGAAGAGTAATTCGAGATGCATCAAACTTAGCCTATATCCATTTTATAATAAGGCTGGCTAAGTCAAGTTTCTTCTCTTTTAACAAACACCACAAAACAAAACAATCAGCATATGAAATATGGTCATAGGATCCAGCTTGTGGTAAAATGTTATTGGTGATCATCTTTTGGAGGATTTGAGCTTTCAGGTTAAGTTGCTTATATAATGGTGGATGCCCAAAGTAAGTTGGTTGATGCTCCATGACCAATGGCAAAAATTCTTCAGGTGTAAAGTCTTGTTGGAGTATCCATGATTGTCCTAATGTTGGGCATTCAAAATTTCCACGAGAGATATTCAGGATGGATGCTAAGGTTTGAGGTGAAAGAACTATCTTCTTACCCTTTACATCAGTTGATAAGGAATTGTCCTCAAGGGTCATATTTGCATAGAAGATTTTTATCAAGTTTGGAAAGACCTTTGGCTTGATACTCAATAAAATTTTTCCATCCAATGTTTTTAAACAAGGGTAAAATCTCAGGAAATTTGGTATAGAAGAATTGGATATCAAGTACCTTACCAAATATTGGTTCACTTGTGAGGAGTCGAGTCCTATAAAGATGTTTAGATTGAGAAGATACCAGCCATCGCTCGATATTTGGATCATCTCTACCAGAGGATGAACCATGATTTGCTATTTGCTTTGTTCGAGGCATTGTGAAGGTTCTTGGAGCAAACTGATGGCTTCTTTCAAACCCTAGAATAGGTATGATCGTGCTAAGAGGCTTGGATTCGAAGGTTTTAACACAAGAGATTGAAGAAAATCTAGTGTTGTAACTTTGGGTGAGTGATAGAATACTATTTAGGAGCTTGGAGTTTAGAAAGGCATAGGGTTTCACGCGTTTAAAATATAAAGGATTCGCGACTTCAGGCGCCTAAAGAATAAGTGCAGGAGCTTGAGGATTTTTTTGGGATGAAATTCAATAGGTAGTAGCTGTTCAGTCGCCTGGGGTCTAGAGCTCAGGCGCCTGAAGTACATGTAGGAGCCTGAATTTTTCAGTTCAGTCAACCAAAGTTCTACAATTTTTGAATTTTCTTATTTCCTTGTTTTGAACCTTTCTAACTTGTTTCCCTTATTGTATAATGGTTCAAGTTTCTCTTTTTATAGATACATACCTTTCTTTTAAAAGCACTTATGTAATAAGCTTTTAGATTTTCTTTTTGTTTCATTTGAACATCCAACCTTCATGTATCCTCCTACCTTTTTATTTTATATTTGTATGAAGTTATTATTTCATTTTTGGTACCCATATTTTCTTGAGTCCAGTAGGTTTCATAAGGGATGTTTATTTTGCTCTCCATATTTTTTTTGTTTTCACACCTTTCCTCTTAAATGAACATTCAAATTTTATATGTCTCTTTTTCCTACATTGATAGCATATAGCGTTAGTGTAGGCATTAGAGGATGTGCTAGCATAATCTTTGGATGCTTTTGAAAAATAACCCATGTAAAGATTCTTTTTCTTTTTATTTTTAACCCCATTAAATCTAATACCTTCTTTGTTTAAGGTCATCCTTTGTGAGCCTAACATTTTGTCAAAGTTTGTCTTTCCTTTTGTGAAGTTATAAATAATCATTTCTTTATCTTCAATTTGATTTTTGAGATCATTTATCTCTCTCTTTCTTGTCGTCAACCTTCTTTAGTTATTTCTCTAATTCTTGAGATAATTTTCTTATTTTATCCTCTAATTCAGAAATATATATATATATATATATATATATATATATATATATATCTTTCTCATATACCGTAGAGGGTAGGGATCGAAGGTCTTCTATCATTTGTTCATTCTTGCTTTCTAATTTCTTAATTTTCAAGTATTTTTCTTTTTCAGTAAGATCTTTAGCTTCTAATTCTTTTATTGCAGTATCATACTTATTTTCTATTTCCATGAGTTTTGAATCTTTTTCATTTTCAACAATCTTACTTGATTCTAGTTCTTTCATTATTCCATCATTCTTGTTTTTCAATGATGTGTTTTGTTTATTTGTTTTGATTAGTATCTTATGAACTTTGAATAAATCATTTTGTAATTCATCATAAGATGACATACACTCATCATTGGATTCATTTGAAGAATCACTACAAGAATTATTTAAAGATTTAGAAGAGGAGCTTTCCTTATCATCCTAAGCCATAAAACAAGTATGAGCAACCTCTTGGTCACTTGATTCACATTCCGAACTACTTGTGCTATCCCAAGTAGTAGCTTTCATGACCTTTTTGTTTTTCTTCTTAGACTTTTTCTTTAGTAATGAACATTCCAGTTTTATATGTCCAACTTTATTGCAATTATAGAATGTAGGAGTTTTATTTTTGGATTTCTATTTGCTAATTTCTTTTTTTTCAGATTCAACGTCTTGGTTTCTTCTTTTGAATTTGTTTTTCCTTCTAAGGATTTTTGCAAGTTTTTTAGATATGAAGGCTAGTTCATCTTCATCCATTTCTTCTTCACTACTAGAGTTTTCTTTTGAGAGTTTAAAGGCTATTGATTCTTGGGCTTCAGTTTTTCCACTCCTTTAATTTATTGCCAATTCGTACGTGAGGAGAGAACCTATTAGATTATCTAAGGAGGTGTTTTTCAAATTTCTTCCTTCCCATATAGGTGGTAGCCCTCTAAGAATTTTTCTCATCATCTCATAAGTAGTTTAGGTTTTTCCTACGGCATTTAGGGAATTTATTATGTGAGTGAACCTAGTGTACATGCTAGTTATAGATTTATCTGGGTTCATCTTAAAAGCTTCATATTCTCTTGTAAGCATATCAATCCTATTATCCCTAACATCTATAGTGCCTTCATAAGTGACTTCTAACTTGTCCCATATTTTCTTAACCGTTTTGCAAGTCATTACTCTATTAAATTCATTAGCATCTAAAGCACAATATAAAGCATCCATAGCACTGGAATTAACTTGCAACATCTTATGATCTAAGTCTGTCATATCATTTTTCTCCTTAGGAACTTGTCTTCCATCTACTAGTTTAAAGGTAATTTGGTCACCATCCATGACAACCTCCCACGCTTTCCAATTCATAGTTTGAAGATATATTTGCATTCGTTTTTTTTTTTTTTTCTAAAAAGTGTAGTTATGTCCTCAAAAGATTGGAGGCCTAGTTGAAGATTGTCCCTCTCCAAAGAGAGCTACGCCTATGTGAGCCATTAAGATCTTTTTATAGCTACTAATTAAGATTTGCTATAACCCCGCTCTGATACCAATTGAAAATAAAGGTGTAGTCCCAAGAGGGGGGGTGAATTGGATTTTTTTTTAAAATTCTTTTAAGAATCCTTAAACTTCTTTTATTTCTTTTAACCAATTCTTGACTTGTTTATTTAATTTTTAATCACACAAGAACTTAGTTTCTTTTATGCAATCAACAACACAACTATTTAAACAACAAAGTAACCAAACCAATCAACCACAAGCAAACAACCAAACCAAGATTAAAACATACAGCACTTTGAGTAATGTAAGAACTTAAGATAGTTGTTTGTTTATATAAGCTCTATGAATACAAATTTGAACCAAGCCCTGTAGTGAATGATAATTTATGCTTGTTGATATGGATTTGCTTCTTCAATATGATTTTCAACAAAAAACATTCACACTCTTCCCAAAATTCAGAATTCAAATGAACGCTTAGTTAATTTATCTTTGGGTGTTAACCAAGTAATGTACTCTTGTATGGTTTCTGCAAAGTATGGTTTAACCAACGTACTCCCTTTCGGTTTCCGCAAACCAAATCAAAATTAGAATTTAAGTTTACTTGATTTCTAAATATACGTAGTATATATGATTACCAATTAAACCATCCACGCAATTTAAATATGCTGAAAATAAAGAGTAAGGGAAAGAGAGAGTGAGATCGGGATTTTACGAGGTTCGGCTTATACCCAAACTATGTCCTCGCCTTTGGAAAACCACCAAAGGATTACTAAAAATAGTTCCTTTTTTGGGCAAAACAATACCGTTTACATACTCTTTCAGTAGGCTAGAGCCCGCCTCTCCAAACGATGTACCCTCGTTCGGTCACTCCTTCGATTAGGTTAGAGCCCGCCTCTTTGAGCGATATTCCCTCGCTTAGCCAACGATCCAAACAATCCTTGGAATCGTCAATCTACAAGATACAAACCAAATAGATGTACAAAGAATTGCTCCTCAAAGGGCTGGTTAGTACACTTTGAAAAATAATATACTTCAATTCAAAAATACCAAAAGAATGAAGCAAGAAGCTCAATGTAAATATCACCGGTTTACTTCTCTTTGATGAGGATTAAGAACTCTTATCAAATACTTCAGAGAAGATGTAAAAAGCTCAGAGATTTCTCAAGAAATTTGCAACAATTTAGAGCTTAGAACATATAGCAAGATAGCTTTGAGTGAAAGAGATTTTGAAAGAATGTACAATGCTTGGTTGGTTTGATTTTCATAAACCATGTATATATAGGCTTTAAAAATATTCACATTCGTGCTGCCCACGTTTACTTGGAGTGCCTCCCAAGTTTCTAAAAGGATTAGGGTGCAAGTTAATTAAATTTGAAAATAAGAAATTTGAAAAAATTTTCCCGTTGCCGTACTTCAGTTGCTTGAAGTGTAACCTCAATCGCTTAAAGTGGATTCAGGAGCCTGAAGATACAGGGGTCAGGCACCTGATGACACACTGCCACTTTTAATTTGATTCAAAAAAAATCTTCGGTCCCCTGAGGTTTCCACCTCGATCGCATGGAGTTGTCATCTTCTGATTTTTCTTTCATTTTTCAAAAACATTTGACTTCCTTGCTTTCTTGCTTTTAAAAAATATTTTTCGAGGCTTTTAAAACAAAGTCTTAAAGTTCATATCAATCCCTTAATGAGCTTCTTTTCATTCACAATGATATTTTTACCTTTGAAGTACTTACATGAAGATTTCCTAACAATTTAAACGCTTATTGTTCTTTGAAAACTTCATGGTTATCTTTGAGTTTTGAGTTCATTCCATCTTCAGCTGTCTTTGAGCTTCCTGTTTTGATCACTCCATGACACATCATACACCTTTAAGCTTGTTGGTGATCTTTTGAAGCTTTGTTGGTTTTGGATTTTTAAGTTTTATGAAAACATCATTACTTGAACACAAAATGATATTAAACCTTTCCTTCATTTGTTACCATCAAAACAAGAGGTGAAAGCCTTGTTAGGCTAACAATCCCCTTTCAAACTGTCTTGCTTTCTTTATTTCATTAGGAACAATATACGGGGCGAAACGGGACAAGTCGATAAACCTCATTGCGTACTATTGGACCAACTGCTGTCCCTGCTTCAAATTCAAGAACTCTTCTACTTTAACTTCCATGACAGTGGCTGGGAAATATCTGTCAAAGAATAATTCTTTAAGTCGGTCCCATGTCATGACTATCGATGTCATCCTCTGTTGCTTTAGATGTTTCACCGCAGTCCACCACCTCTCAGCCTCCCCGGTCAGTTTATAGGTGGCGAAGAGGACCCTTTGCTCCTTTGTACATTGCAACACTACCAAAACTTTCTCGATCTCCTGCATCTAATTCTTGGCGGCTACATGATCAACTCCTTCTAAAAATGTCGTAGGATTCATCTTGGTAAATTTCTCTATCGTGTACCCATGGCTTGCAGATGGGCCATCCTGCTCTCTGGAGCTCCTAGTGATCTCAGTCATAACCTGCTGAGTCACACTGTGTAATACCACATCAGAGTCAGCCCCACCTACACTCGAGGGCCCTGCATAGTCACTACAGCTCGCATGGGCACTACCTTCTCCAGGGTCCATCCTGAAAAGACAATAAACATGACTTTGGAACCGTATCCTTATAACTTACACATCTAACAAAAATCCCCTATCTTGACATCCTTATATTATTTCAAGATTTAGTCCTACACTCTAGAAACACTACCCGACAATAGTTTACTATGACTTTCCTGAAATCGTCACCCCAGGAAAGACAGAGAAACCACCACGGAAGTCCTACCTCCAAACTGTAAAACAAAACCTCAAATTCTCTTCCTATACTCTGGTATTGTTTCTGTTGCACTCTAGAGTCTACAGAACCTAGCAACCTAAGCTCTGACAAACTGTAATGACCTGCCTAATTTACCATATATTTTTTTCTGTAATAACATTTAATATAATAAGTCTGGTATCCTGTTCAACTGAATAGCATAATCAACTTGGACCTATGGGTACCAGAGATATACCCAAAATACAACTCTGATACCTAAACAGCAGGAAACGTAATCTCATACATATCATCCAACTAATCACAATACCAGAGTTCTACTAATCCTATTATATATACAATCATCCACCAAAAGGCCAAAAGTACCCTAGGGTCTCAACCCAAAAATAAACCTGACCCTAGCTTACAACTCATCCTTCAAACAGGGTAGCCCCACCAGTCTCTACTGTCGTGGGGCTCTATCCACTCCTCTACCTGGATTTCTTGAAATGTCAATATAGTTGGGGTGAGACACCTCTTAGTAAGGGAAATAAACTAATAACAGTGTGTCCCATTATGAGCATTTTTTGTGCTACACATATAAACAATATAATAAGCATATTTGGTAAAATATGTCTGTAGCAGAACTGTGTAAAACATGATTTGTCATATCATCATAAAGCATACTAGATTTATATACATGAAAATCATCTTATAAAACTGTAAAATATCGAGATAACACCCAGGATGGATAGCTAGCCGATGTCATGTCTTACTCCCACATGACTAGGTTGTGCAGCCCGAAGGCGGGACCAAGCAATGGTTGGCCTACCATACTGGATCAATCATAAGTCTGTAAGTACGATGGGTCCGCCCCTACCTGGTCCCGCACTGCCAAGGGGACTACTTCACTCTACACTGAAGCCACATCAACCGCCATCTCTCACACTATTGGTCGTGTGGTAGCATTATCATAATTCTAAACATATAGCTACGGTACCGTGCTCCTGAAACTGAACTGAACTAAACCATACCATTCGAGTTCTGATAACATATAATATGTTTCATATACTGAGTATAAATGTTTCGTATTTCATAATAATATCTGTTATGTTAATATTTCATGAATTCTGTTTTACCATACATGATTATGGCATCTACGCCAACATGAATCTCAGCATCTGTGCTAGCATAACATAACATGAATCATGGCATCTGCACTAACTAACATGAATCACGACATCTACGCTGGCATATCGTAATATACCGAACATATTTTTTCTGTACTGTTTAATATTATAATCATAAAATCATGGTTCCTATATTGTTTTATAATTCCCCTAAAAACTATCATATCATGCTTGATCTGGGAAAAACATTCTATTCTAATATACATAATTATATGGTAATTAAACTCATGCCACACAAAAATGGGTAACCTCCTGAATGTAAAATCTGTTCCAAAATCATATTTTTCTATTAAACACGTTTAAATCATATCCATGTTCATAACAGTATTTCCTAAACATAATTATATAATATACGTACTTACCTAAAATTTAATGCTGTAAATTAATAAATAATTTCATGGAAAATTTTGACTTAGTTTATCCCCTTACCTGGCTTACTGAGAAGCTCACAAAACACTTAATCCTACACCTACAGTGTTCCCAGCACAACACCTTGAAATTAACATTTCCCCAACAAAACTTCAGTATTATCTTTCCTAACATATTCTCCTCAGTACCGAAACACCAAATACCCAATAAAACTAGAATTAACTAACTTACCCAAATTTTGGGATGGTTTCCAAGTTAGCCTAACCAACAATCCACTCCTGCGGAAATGAAGAGAAACTTCTCAGAAGTAGCGTGGCGGCTTCGGATTGTTGATCCGACGAAGAATCAAGTCAGAAAGCTAGAGAGAAGGTGAGGAGGGCGAAAATTTTAGAGAGGGAACCTTACATGCAAAATCTTCTTGCCAAAAACCCGGGTTCAGCATATTAATAAAATGCAGACTCGTCGACGAGCTACGTCATCTCATCGATGAGTGCAACTTATTCCTCGTTGAAGAATTTCAAGCCCTAAAACATCCCTCTCGGTAATTCCTCGTCGACGAGACACGTGTCCCTGTCGACGAGATCCTACTGTGAACCCTTTTAAAATTTCCTTTTTCTCCCTCTTTTATTATTTAATTTCTATAATTCTTCGGGTCTCTACAAGTACTATGCCCTTTTCCTGAACCACTGGAGTTCTCAAACCATACATTGTAATTTAACATTACCAAACACATACGAAGTAAATCATATCACATTTTAATTCTCAATATATTTCCAGCATTTCATACATATTTCATAGTTTAACATAGAAAACTTCATTCTACTCATGCCACACAATTTAACAACATATTTCATACGTTTACTATAAAATAAACCAACCCACATTCATCGTTCATATATTGAAAATATACATTTAATCTTTTATACAATTAACCAGAAAATCTACCATTTTTTAACTTTCCATTTTCACAAATAATATCTAGCAGCACAGTCCTAAGCTTAGAAATTTATAATTCATACAGTCGGCTTTTTAGAACTCGTGTGAAAATCATATACATATATACATAAAGTTTCCATTTTTTTTCCAATTATTTCCTAAAAAATCTTGATTTAATATATTCCCCTTACTTGATTTCTTAAACTACGCCAGCAAAAACCCCAAAATGATGTCTGCAGCACTCACCCGAACCCTGAATAAAAAACCCTAGTTTAATCAAATAAATTTCAAATAACCTATTATTTCAACATTTTTTCAACCCATAAACCTCAAATAAACATTTAAAACCCAAAAAACTAGGAATCCTAACACTTACCTCAACTTTGGAGCGATTCTTGAAAAGCCCAGTTTAGAAATGTGCTCCACTAGATGTGCAGAGAATCTCCCCTAGAACACCGTAGCAGTTTCCGTTTGTTGATTCGGGTTGAATCCGGATCGGAATCTTAGAGAGAAGGCAAAGAAAACATTTTAGAGAGAGAAAAACAAAGGAAAAATGATTTCTTCACGAAGAAGCTTCCTCAAATCTATTTATACACGATGTTGCCATGTGGCTTCGTCAACGAGAAGACATGATTCGTCGACGAACCACAAAAGGGAATTCGTCAATAAGAGGATGCATTCGTCGACGAAACTTAAAATCTGAAATTCACTCACTTGGGATCTCTTCGTTGACGAGGGACTGAACTTCATCAACGATCCCTAGAAGATCACTCGTCAACAAAGATGAGAGATTCGTCGACGAGGTCTGCTGTCTTTCCCTTTAAAATTTTCCTTTTTTCCTTATTATTTATTTATCTATTGTATTTATTATCTTTCCTAATTATTTTTAATAGTTATAATATTTTGGGTCTCTACATTTTGTCTCAAATGAAATATATCCAAGACCTCTTGCATTGAGTTAACATAGCCACTGCCAAGCCTGTCTCTACCCCTCTTAAAACTCCTGAAGCTCTCATATTGTCAGATGGTTCTCCACCAACTGATGCTACCTTTTATCTCCAAACTCTTAGGTCGTTACAATACCTCTCCTTTGCCATTAACAAGTTACCTTAGTTTATGCATTCTCCTTCCACCCTTCATTGGTCAGCAGTAACGCTTACTCTGCTATCTGTTTGGAACTCTTGACTATGGCATCATGCTTCGCAAACACTCACCTTGGAAACTTCATGCATTTGCCAATGCTGATTGGGCTGGTGATCCTAATGATCAGAATTCAACCTCTGCTTATATTCTTTTTCTTGGCGCCAATCCCATCTCTTGGAGTTCTAAAAAGGAAAAGACTGTTGCTCGCTCTTCCTCCGAGGCTGAATACCAAGCTATTACCTTTACTGCAGTAGAAGTAAATTAGTAATGAATCTCCTTCAAGAGTTACGTGTACCCGTATCCTCTACTCCGGTCATTTACTGTGACAACGTGACTGCTACGTATGTATGTGCCAATCAAGTCTTCCATTCTCGTATGAAACACATTGCTATCGACTTTCACTTTGTTTGCGAACAAGTTGCTATAAGTTGCCTACATGTTTCTCATGTTCATACTTCTGATTAACTAACTAACTCTTTTACCAAGTCGCTGCCTCGGTTCTCCTTTCTTACTCATCGAACCAAGATTGGTGTCCTTAATGGCCAGTCAATCTAGCGGGAGCATGATAAATCAATACCTACAACATCTACCACTGCTCTTCCAGTCAAGCCTCCAATCAAGTCGTCAATCACTCCTCTGCTCAAGCCTCCATTATCTCATTGAATCTTAGCGGAGATTACTCAGTCTTATGGTGTATAGCTCTTGCATCCATTATTAAACATGTATAAAATCATGTACAACCATGTATCATTTAGCACTTTGAAATATACAAGATTAATTACTTCATTTAATAACCTTACCTCCACATTGGTGAGGATGTTTATGTGAGTTGAACCTATGACTCAAATGATTATTCTTAATGCAAACTTCTAAAACAACATCTAGCTCATTGTACTTTAGTAAGTTGTAATAACTGCTTCAAAGCCAACATTAAAAAATATCAAGTTATCAGCAATTGAAAGACGAGACACCAAGAACTGCAAAGATAATCTAAACATAAATTTTTATGCCCAATAGTAAAAAATAAAAAAAAAATTGAATATTTCAAAAAATAAAACATTCGATAAAAAGTAATAGTTCTATTATTGAATGGTGCATTTAGTGTTGCTTGTTTGTCATATCAAACAGCCACTAAATCGTGCATTTTCACATCTATAGCAATCTTCTACGTTAAAAAGGGTCACCCAATTTTGATTCAATTTACACTAATAGCTTTGGGTACAGGACAGCAAAGCATAATACGTGAACAAACTACTTCTAAAAGCACTAGCAATCAAGTCTCTTGGAGGGTTATTGCTTCTTGTTTTCATATCCAAAAAATCGAATATTATTAAATTTCCTTAATTATTCTTATTTTACTAAATTAGTTTCGTAAATCAACATGTCAAAATTGAGCTACAACACCAAAACATTTAGGTCCCATTTCAAATTTGGAAAATATTATGAAAAGGAAAGGAAAATAAGGAGGATTCCATTTTTTTCATGTTTTTTTTTTTCCCTAAGGAAAGTGAGTAAGAAAATAAACTATATACCAAATCATTGAATAAGATTTTGATTTTATACATCATTGACATTCGATTTTTCTTAACCCCGTGTTTGGAGGGGGCTTGGATTTAGATATAATAATGCATAAACTTGCATTGAAATTTGTTCAAATCCATCAAAATCCAAGTCCAAGGTCCGAAATCCATGCTCCCAAAAACACTACCTAATCTTCATTTTTTCTGTCATCAAAGCCCTAAGAAGAATTAGAAGACAAATATACTCCATCATTACAATGAAGATATAGACCATTTGTTAGTAGATTGAACATACAAACATGGATTGGCACCACCACAAGGAGTTAAAAAGGCTCCATTTGGGTTTGTAACACTAAGTGTACACATGGAATAACAAATCTCCACTGAGGGTATATTTTAAAAATACAATTTTGTTTGAAAAAGACAACTGTGAAAAGGGCTTTTAGCTTTTAGGAATAGTTTAACATGGACACTTCGCCTTAGGGCATTTAAGTCATTAAAAAAAAATTAAACAAACTTATTATGTGGTTTGACTAATTAGCTTATGGTTTCTACAAGCACTAAAAATGTCAAATTACCCACCCCACGATCTATGAATTAATTTCATGAAAAGTTCAAGATTTACCCCCTCCTCACCAACAAATATATTAAATCAATTCTCTCTCTCTCTCTCTCTCTCTCTCTCTCTCTCTCTCTCTCTCTCTCTCTCTCTCTCTCTCTATATATATATATATATATATATATATATATCCTCCTTGTTAGATCAAGTCGTGATTAATTATCATTCTTAAAATTTGTATAGATTTTCTTCTAATTAATTAATATTTTAATTTAATTAACAATTTTGTGGATATTTTAGTCTTTTGGACTCTTCTTATTCATAAAAAATAATAAAATTATTCTTCTACATATTTTTGGAAAAAATTTTAGTAGTCGCAACAAAATCATAAAATATCTCCTTATTTTTTAATCAATCACAAAAAGTATTTGTACAAAAAAGTACATGCCCCAACTTAATATTTGCATAAATGCATGTGCCAAAATCCTAATCATTCTATTGATATTTTTTCTTAATTTGGTTTGGTAAAGTTTCATTATAACATTACTCAAAGTTCAAAATATGGGCCCACCAACCACAAAAAAAGGCTTTAACTTGTGGAGACAATAATGACACTAACATGGAATAGAGTGGTTTCTAGAGTCTCTCCTTCTGAACTTAATTAGTTTAAAGTATCCAAAGTATCCATTCTACGTGTTCTAAAAATAAAAAAATAAAATAAAATTAGAACATCTTATTTAAAAACAAAAAAACAAAAAACAAAAATAAAGACAGAACATAGTTTTAAACTAGATGTATAAGTGTACTTGTTTTTTCCTTTTTTTATTTTTTTATTTTGAACTTTTTGAATTTTGATTTGCCAACATTATTCTTAGTCATTTCAAAATATTCCTTTTCTTATCATTTTAAAAATAAACTAGAGAAAAGAAAAAAAATTTAGAATATCTTATTAAAAAAGTTTAAAAATAGAACTCAATTTATCATAGGTTTGTGAGCATCATGGGCCAAAGTAGAAGTAGGGGATTAGGTAATACCCGGGCCCATATATGTCCCTTCACTCCCCAATTGTCATGTGGACCATTGATGGAAAGCATTTTCCTTTTGGAGTCCATATGAAAGTGTACTTGTTGAAAAAGTCTAAGATATTTGGAAGGAACATGCCCTTGCACGTTTGATTTGGAATCTACTAGTTGCACGGCTCCAAATTAGCTCTTAGACTCATGTTAGCTTTGGTGTATTCCCAAGAGGGGGAGTTGAATTGGGTATTTAAAAATTACTTCCTACGTTAAACTAGATCAGCAACATTATGCAACCTAGGGTCTGTCTATGCAATTATAAACTCAATAACACATGTTCTACATATAATAAATCAACCATATAACATACATGTGTTGAAAATAAAAATGCGAAAAATAAATTTGTAGAAATATAAAGAACACGCACAATATGTTATCAGGGTTCAGTCAATACTGTCTACATCCCCGTCTTGGCTAATAAGCACAAGGATTGCCACTATAAGCTCACGGGTGGAGCAGCACCTAAACAATCAAGTCAATTAGCACAAGGCCGACCTCAACCTTTACAACCAGGTCAATTAACACAGGGTTGACATCAACCTACACAATCCTTCCGGGATGGATTACCGCCCCCTCAGGCTACGCCTCGAATACAACAGATTTCTTAATAAAATTTGCGTACAAAAAATATGCTTCTCAACTAAGCAGATTATGTACCAATATGATCAATACACTACCAAATGATATAATAAGATAAGCTTAGTGAAGCCTTAGTGTCTACTCTCAAAATTAATGCCAATAATGCAATCAGTACGTGAGAGTGTAAGTGATAGGATCTTTGTGTCAAAATAATATTCTGAATCACAGTGCAACAACAAAGATCACAAGTATGCTTCAAATATGTCAACAAATGTTTTTCTAAAAAATAAATCACAAGAGATATTCAAAAAATAGGTTGTAAAAATTTATTTGATCTTTGTATCAAGATGATAATCTCAATCAAAAGGTATAGCAACAAAGATCTTTTAGAACTCAAACAAATATCTCAAAATATATGTTTCTCAAATATAAGCACAAGAGATGTTTTAAAAATAATTTGTAAAATATTTTAGCTATCAAAATCCAATGTGAACTCCTTGAGTATTGCAATGACAATGCAAAACTCAAAGGCTCAATGAAGTATTTTTAAGAAAGACTTATTAACAAAGTCTCCTAAGGAAACTTGAAGCTTTACTTTAATAAAATAATCTCAATCAATCAAGAACAAGAGAGAGCTTAAGCCTTTTTGAAGAACACTCAAGCACACTTACAAAGAGATTTAAGCAATAATATTGAGTAAGAATGAGTGTGGGAGGCTTAAAAATGGAAGTAGGATTATTTGAATTTTAGAGGATTTTTGCTAATTTAGATTGCTAATCTTTTTTCTAATTTTTGCAAATAAGCGGGTATATATAGAGTACCTCAAAATTATAATCGTTCAAGACATGTAGGGTATTATTAGGATTATTTAAAAACGTTTTAGCAAAGTTAACCTCGTTTAAAAAAAGTTAACCTTGGTAAAAAAAATGTCCAACTCGAGAGCATCGGTCGACTGAACTTGAGGTTTGGTTGACCAAGTGACAAAGTTCGATCGACCGTGCAAGAAATGAACTGAAAGTTCGGTCGACCGGACTAAAGGTCTAAAGGGCGATTTTTTCAATTCTGCGTGATTCGGTTGACCAGGTGATTTTGAACTAAGTAGTTCGATCAACCAGGAGGTTGGGGCTTCTCCTGAGGATGTTCGATTGACTAGAGCGTTGAAGCTCATTTTCTTGTCGGTTGATCAAAGAGTCAATTGTTGACCCCAGGGAGGTTCGGTTGACCAGGGTATTGGAGAACATTTCTGGTCGGTCAACCGAGCGGTCAACATATTGACCCGGTGGAGGTTTGGTCGACCGAAGAGTTCTGCGTGTATAAGTTTGGTCGACCGAACATGCCCTTTTGTGCATTTCGATCTTTTCTGCTTATAAAGTTACCCCTATTCATATGATAATCAACACTAAGATTATGGGGGCCATTTTCATGCAATTTTGTGGATCCTATGGTCGATCAAAGGCCATTGAATATATACCCTAAAAATCTGGCGTATAATCCCTAAGGTCCATCTATGGTCTTGAGCTTATCTATCATACCATGCAGGTAAGACATTATTTATTACAAACCATGTTCCTATGTTACTATTACAGACCAAAAATGATAAATATAAATTACAATGAATAAACATTCCGAGCCTTCGTCTTCTTTAAGCCCATGTGCGTGCATCATATGGTACTTCCGATTGGTCTTGCATACAAACTCATCAACCATTAAATATCAGAATATTTGTCATAATCAAAACGGGATATAACCTATAAGGTCAACAACTCATATAGTTTGTTAGTATAGATTATGTATATCATGCATCACTCTAGTAAGTCCAAACATTAATATAATATTTTGTAATTAGTAAGTTATAAATTGTTTTAGGCAAACTGTTCCTTCCAAGTATTTCTTGTACTTGCTTCTTTTTCTTTTTTCTTTTTTTCTTTTTGAATTTTGAATATTGATCACATCAATATTATTAATAAAGTACTATATTATTTTATAATATTTATTCAACGCTAGCCATGTGTCTTCTTTCTACTATTTTGTCTGGAAAACATGATTCTTTTATTATTTGTGTCACATTTTTTTTATTTTCTTTTTAAAATCTTAATGGATGTTTGATATCACTGTCAAAAATTAGAGAAATAGAAATTAGAAAAAAAAAAGAACTAGAAACAAAAAACAAATGAGGGGAACGGTTTGATCCCAAGAGGGGGGTAAATTGGGTTTTAAAATTTTTTACTAAAATAAACCTCACTAATTCTTCAAATCAATCCCGATCAACATATAAATGCGTGTATGAAAAACAACCATAGAAATGAATGCAAACATACACGTGCAGAAATTAAAGTGCGGAAATTTAAACAAGATGGGGGGGGAGAGAGAGAGAGAGAGAGAGAGAGAGAGAGAGAGAGAGAGAGAGAGAGAGAGTGACACAAGGATTTTAACGAGGTTCAGCCAATCCTGCCTATGTCCTCACTTTGGCCAAACCCCCCCCCCCCCTCCCCAAGGATTTCACTAAATATGCTCACTTAACCGAGTAGAGCAAAGCTATTTACAAATCTCCTTATAGGGTGGAGTCCCCCTCTTCAAGTGATACCACATGCCTGACACACTTCCTATAGGATGGAGCCCTCCTCTTCAAACGATACCCCACGTCTGGTACACTACTTCAAATAGGGTGGAGCTCCCCTCTCTAAGCAATGTGCTCTCGCTTAGACCACTCCTTCAATAGGGCGAAGCCATCCTCTCCAAGTGATGTACCTTTACTTGGCCCACGGTTCACAACCCGAACCAGGAAGGGCTGTCTCGAAAAACAATTTCATACAATTTAAAATGCTTCTTAAAACAAGCATATTTGTATACATTTAAAACCTAAATTCACTTTCAAATGATTTGTAAAATGAAGCTCTGTTAAGTATGATTTTCCTCTCAAAATATTTTTTCAAGTAAAATAGTGAGAGTATGGAAAAAATGATTTTCTCTTTAAAACAATGACCTTTAAAAATAATTAAAACGTCTTCCAAACAAAAATATATATGATTGAGAATATGCTTAAGACTTTTCTCAAGTAGCTTTTCAAGCAAGTGTATAAGAATGAAATACAAGCTCAAAGTTTACTTGAATACCCTAAAATATTCTCCAAAAATATTTTTCAAATAAAAGAATGGGAGAAGCTAGGGTTTTTCAAAATGATTAACCTTTGCAAATAAAATTGAGAAGCCTCTTAAGCAAGTATATATAGATGAATATATGCTCAAGGTTCTCTTAAATAACTCACAAATATTTTTCTCCAAAAAGAATTTTCAAGATGAAAGAAATGAGAAATTTGATCTTTGGAAAACATTTGAAAAACAAAGCAATCAAGCAATATATATATAAAGGATGATATATGCTTAATCCTTTTCAAACAAAAGCCCAAAAAGTTTTTCTCCAAAAATAATATTCAGGAAAAGTAGGAGAAAATAAAAATTTAAAGCATAAAGGAGTATAAAAATGTGGGAGAATCAAATAAATATTTGACTAAACTTCCCAAATGATTCTCCAACCTTCTCCAAGTGTTTTGGGTCCATATTTATAGGCAAAAACGAAATCTAGTCGTGAACTGACTGTTGGACATAAAAATATTATTTCAGTTTAAATTTTCTAGCCATTAAATGCCCAGAATTTTGAAATCCCGGGAGGTTCCGTCGATTGGCCCTAAGGAAATTTCCATTTTATCGAGCTTCAGTTTGTTGGGTTCAAGATCCGATTGACTGGGCTTAAGGCTGGTCGATTGGGCATTCAATGTTCAAACTAGCTCCAGTTGGCTGGGCCTTTTAATTTGGCCTTTTCGCATGCTTTGGTCGCTGTGCTTAAAAGACCTTGACTGGTCGGTCGGCTGGGCCATGTAAATTACATTTTTGGCCTTCTACACATGCCGATCGACTGGCCTCAAAAGGCTTTTAAAGTGTCGGTCGGTTGGGCTTTACAATCTTGGCCATTTTATTCTGGCTGGTCGACTAGGGTTTATAAGGTTTTCAAGAGCCGGTCGACTGGGCCATTAAAGATTGCTCATTATGCACATGCCGGTTGATTGGGGCTTAATAGCCGGTTGACCAGGGCCTTTGAAAAACTAAAGTTTTACCTTTATTTTAGTTCAAAATCCCTTCAAACCTTTTATATGTTTATCATTTTAAGTAAACAGGTTTTTCATGTCACTTGGAAGTTCCTAAGGTCAATCTAGGTCGTTATGAGAGATGAGCCTTCAATTTTAAATCATATGTAATGCATGCACATTCAACCCTAATTATTATTACAATGCAAACAATAAATAATATCTTCATGCTTCTACTCTTTAATACACCATGGAATAAGCCAGAGTTTGTGCTCACTTAAGTACTTCTTAGCTTCCATTTTGCATCCGTAATTTGTGCCTTCTGTATCATAAATCCATTTAAAGACTAAAAGCATAGATGAGATGTTGTGATTTGTCATAATCAAAACAGGGATCGGACTCAAAAAGTTAACAATATCCCATTTTTTTATGATGACAAACACAGGAGCAAAACTAGGTCTACCTGACAAGGCTCCCCCTAACAATATGCATAAATTAAAAGTTGATATTCAATAAAGTTTAGTTACATACATGAAGACTTCAAATTTTTCAAGTTATACATTTTAGTCCAGTTGGGTTCAATGTGCAGTTTATGTTTGAAGCTTTCTTTGAACAAGTATTCAATGAAGCACACAGTTTACATGATACCAAAAATGATTACAAGTTTGCAACAAGTATCATGTTCTTCATTTTCCATTTGTAAATAACAAAGGACATGGAGAAAGGAATAATAATTTTGCTCATAAAATATCTCCCCCTTTTGTCATTAGTAAAAGAGCTAAAAAAATTACTTCTTAATAAGAAGATCATTTAAAAATAGCAAAGCCCTTAAATTTTAAAATGTTCATGACATAAATTTAATTTTAGCTACTAAGTAGTGCATGTCATGAAAGCTTTAAGCACACAAGCAAGAGAAAAGATATAACTTATATAAGTTCAATTCTTGCCAAAAAATGTTTAAAAAAATTTCCCTTTTTGATATTACCAATAAGTACTAGGGATTATACTTGTTGAAAAAGAAACTTTAACATAAACGATCAAGCAAGTTGTGTTTTTCTGGTATACATTTAAGCACAAAACAATTTAAATATTAACCAAAAAAAATAAGCCATACAAATCGAAAAGTAATTTAGACAATTTATTCCTAGATCATATGGCTAATCCTAAAATGATTGTGGCTAAGTAATATATTTTCACTTAATATTTTCAATAAAATCATCATATTTAAATACACAAGCCACACAAAACTTCTAAATAGACATCTAAGCCAAAACATATGGGGGAGCACAAAAGATAGAATTGTAAGTTTAAAAACTCCCCCTTTAGATTTGAATACGTGCTTGGATGCAATGAATTTAAGATTTACTGTGGGCAAAAAGAAATTTATCGTACTAAACATACGAACCACAATAATCCTCTGACCTAAGCCTAGAGTAGAGAGAACATAAGAAATGGAATTTTACAAAATCTCCCCTTTGATTTCAAAGTTAGCTTAGATGAAATTAATCACTTATGCTGATTACAATTGTGATTACATTGAACCAGTATAAATAACTAACTTGAGCGTCTAAAAAAAATTCTACTGGATAATGATTAAAGCAATTTATTCAACCAATAAAATATTTCCATAGAATACACATGCATCAGAAAATTGAAATTAAGTCATACAATGGTGTTCATGCATCCCAAGAACAATCCATATCAAATTATAGATCCATAAAAGTGGGATATGATGTTCATGGTTTTCATAAAAGCTTAGGAATCAAAAACAAAAACAATGATGCATATGAATCCACAAGAATGCTACAATAAAGTTCTATTTTATTTTCTAATGATGATGGGGCTCAGCTTCCCTGTATATTCTTGTGACGCCCCGATTTTTATACCATTTTTTTATCCAATAAATAATAAATATTAATTAAACATTGGCCACGTAAAAAACTCTTATACCATTAAGCATAACCCGACCCTAAGTGGGTACCGGGTAAACAACCATACAACCTAACAGCGGAAGACCATATATACATACCATCCAGAATACAAATAACCAGAGTACTAAACATCTATATACATATATACATACATATCTAACACATCCTTAAAATCAACCAAAACTCTAGGGGAATCATACATCCCTAGCTCAATACACTCACCTTGTCTATCAGGGTACTAGCTCCCCTCTATCTCAGAGCTTTATCTCCTGGCCTGTCACAGTTCCCTAAATATTTAGATGTTTGGGTGAAACACATCTCAGTAAGATGGAATAAATTATTTACGATGTGTGGCAGTATGAGTTTCGTTATATCATAATATACCCATTTCAGTGATAATACCATCTGAGAAAAATATACCAATTATACTCATAATCATATAGATATAAAACACAAGCTTTTATAAGCTTTAATTCCATTTTTTAAACTCATTCACATGCAACCCATATTTATCAGCGAAAGTTCCCGAAGATAGGGGCAATTACACGCTCATACATATAACTCCCCTCTGCTTTGATATCATTTGTACCTTACCCAAATAGTTTGGGTGCGGATACAACTGATAATTATTAGGAAACTCACCTTACTTAGTAAGCCCTCAGGAGGAGAGTTTTACTTCGCCCCAATTATTTATGTTATTAAACTCACACTCTTTCACTTCTCATTTCCATTTCACATCTACCTCATAAGTGTCGTCGGTAACCAATCCATGTACCATCTATAACTCATGGCTGCCCTGAGGATATTCTTCACGCCATACTTCCGCCCATGGTCAAGGTTGTGTGGCCTAAAAGCTGGATCTAAACCGCGGTTGGCCGACCCGGTTAGATCAAAATAAGAACTCTACCTGTCCGTCTGTAGTACAATTGGCCTGCCTATCCCTGGTCTAGACCCAGGGGCAATCAACATCTCTCTGAAGGCCCAATCAACTATCACGCCACACTCTCCACGAAACCGTGTGGTTGCACTAACACTTTACTAGCAATGGTATCGTGCTTTATATCAATAACCGTCCATCAGGGTTCTCATTTCCACATTTCATTATTCACATTTCGTATTCACATTTCAGTATTCATATTGCAGCATTCACATTGCAATATTCACATATCCATATTCACATTTCAACTTTCACAATTGTAGTATTCACATTTTCATATTCACATTCCAGTATTCACATTTCAACATTCACATTCCAATATTCACATTTTCATATTCATATTCCAGTATTCACATTTCAACATTCACATTCCCATATTCACGTTTACATTATTCATATCTCATCTCATAATGGTATATATCACATTTCAATATTCTCATCATTTTCTGTTTCTTTCTCATCTTTTCAATACCCATTTCATTCTTATAATAGTATATATATATCACATTTCACGAATTTCCACATTTCTCAATAAAACATATCATATTCTCATATTTCCCCATTTATCATAGAAAACATTTCTATAATCATATTTCATATTCCAAAACATCACAATTCAGCATTGTTGGCCCGATTGAGCGTCTAGAGGGGGGGTGAATAGACTTTCTTCGTGGATGTGCTAACTTTCTACAAACACAGAAATCTTACCAAGAGCAAGTGCATAAAATCGAAGTGTAAAGATGCAGGAAATCACAATAATAGTATAAAAGAGATATGAGAGAAGAAAAGCTTAACACAAAGATATTTACGTGGTTCGGCACCCCGCCTACGTCCACGCCTTGAGACCAACTCAAGGATTCCCAAAATCCACTATAATCCTCCTTCGGGTGGAGAAGCCAATACACGGTTGCTCACAAAAAGCTTCAACAAGGTGCTCACTTAGAGACACCCTACAATGGCTCACAAAGAGCTTTTCTTTTCAAGAAGTAGATGAGAAATAAATATGAATTCGAATGCTCCCTTTGAGCTGAGTATTACAATAGAAACCTTACTCAATGTCCTCTTATCAATAGAGTAGAATCAAAACTAAGATCAGTAAGAAGAGGGCAAGTGAGTGTATGAGCAAACCCTAGAAATGTAAGCACCAATAAATGATCTTGATACAATATTAACTTTCTTGGTAAGGAATAAATGCAATTACTCCTATTTAAACACCAAATGGGCGAGGAGAATGCTGGAGAGTTGTTGGGCATTTATTAATGTAAGACAAGGGTCAAACTAACCGTTCTGCAGCATTTAATGAACGCTGCTGGCCGACGTTCATCGACGAAATTTGAAATTCGTCGACGAGCTCTTCAGTCAATTCGTTGACGAACCCTTGTGTTCGTTGACGAGTTACTGGTTCTAAATTCAGGTACCTCTCGGTATTTTTTTGTCGACGAGAACCCTGTGTTCATTGACGAGTTCTTCATAACATTCGTCGATGACACCCTGTGTTCATCGACGAGTTATGGTTCTGAATTCAGATGCCTCTCGGTTTCTTTTCATTGACGAGAACCCTGTGTTCGTTGACGAAGGTATGTGGTCCACTCGTCAATGAAGCCTTGTGTTCGTCGACGAGTTCTTTCTTCTAAAGAGTTGTTCTTTTGAGTTCTAAGAAGGTCCTTGTCTGTTTGGGGGTTTCTTTACACACCTTTAAATAACTTTACTTGTTTTGTTGTGTGTGTGTGATATGCCCAGTTCTTGCTCTTAGTTTTGAGTTTACTTCTATATATAAGAGATTTACAAGATAGTCTCTTTCTCATTCTCACACTCATCCTTTAAATCATTTTGTATATTGTGTAACATCCATGAATGCGTTGAGAGGCTGTGCTTTTGGTCATGGCACGAGTTGCTTTAACTAATTTGAGACTTGTTGGTTCTGGTGCCATTCTGTATAGCTGGACATGACTTAGATAGAAAAGTTAGTAGCCTTAAGAATTGCTAATGGGTTGTTGTCATCAAAACACAGTAGGAATGAAAGACCCTTAACTACTTGGTCTAACATTCTCCCCCTTTTTGATGATGGCAATCCATTAGTGTTCTCTTTGAAAGATAAATGCTCCCCCTTACTAAATAAAATTGGTTTAAAGTTTAAATAAAATTCTCCCCCTTAATGTTTGCATTGTATGAAAGAATATTTTATTTAAATTTTTGGCAGCATGACGTTTATAAGTAAGACATTTTCCATTTAATCCTGCATAAACCATGGCAGTCCAATATATCAATCATTCAAGTACACAGATAGAGTATTTATATTTAAAAGATGCAATGCTTGCTAAGTTTCATTACTAAATTTTGTGCAGTGATTACAAACAGTGATTACAAGGAGTGATTACAAGGCTATTATCAACTAGAAATATATTTTAAATACATCGAATGCAACTGAAACTATTTCTCCCCCTTTGCCATAATCAAAATTGGGGGATGGCCAACACAAAGCATTACTCGCGTGGACGACCCAAACGGTCGAAAAGTGCAGCAAAAGAGGCGTCAAGGGAGTCAAAGTAAGCGCGATTAGCATTTTCTTGCCAGGCAAGACACGCTTCTAAGGAATCAAAACGATTGCGGTGATCAATTTCAGATTGTGTCATGGCATGCTGAAGCCCATCTAGGCACTCTAGGATGTGGCCATACACAGTGTCCTCATGCTTGCCTTCCTTTTCTTCGACCTCCATGGCGGCCTCAACCTCATCGACGGGAATATGACCCTGCTCGTGGGCTTTGACCCACGTGTTGGTTTCCTCGTCTTTTTCAAAGTGCATGTGACGAAGGTTTGCCTCAGTGTATATATCTTCTAGAGCAAGACGAATGCAAGGCAGCCCAATGCGAATGAGGTCAAAGTGATCAAAGAAGGTCGTGAGGAGATGATCGTAGGGGAGGCAACCACGCTGCCTTTTGAGGCCTTCTTCCATGTCTGAACAATAATAGAGGGAAGGTATAGACCACGGCCAACCTATAGGCAGTACATGCTGAATATGTTGCCGAGGGTGACCCAATCCCTGCCACCAGTGCGAGGGCACAAGTTATATGTGATCATATGGTGGAGGACCCGAAATTCTATAGTGAGGTCCTTGGATTTCGGGTGAGCCATCACGGGAATGCGGGGATTACCAGTAATTAGCTTGAGGGCAGTGTGTGAGTTGAACCAGTCGAATCATGTCGGCCAAGATGACTTGGAGAGGCCTCGAAGGGGATAAGAGGTGCAACCGAGCACAGTGGAGAATGTATCCTCGGAGAGCCGAATAACGGTGCCGCGAACAGTGGAGTAAGCGGCAATGCCGCGATGCGATGGAACGAAATTTGCGTAGAACTCGTGAACTAGGTCTTCATAGACGAGTTCATCAAGATCAAAGAGGGCATCCCACCCGAGGGCTTTTATTTTGGAGAGAAGAGTGGGGAAATGGAGCTGGAGGAAATCAGATGGCACAATTTTTCCATAGACTAGATGCCGCTTGAGAATGTCATTTTGATAGTGGTAGGCAGCTTCAGGGGAGATGAAACATGGGTTGGGATTGGCTGGAGCAGGCATAGGAGGACCGGAGGTAGGGTGAGATGAGCCTTCATCGGCTTTGGTTTGAAGATTGCAGCGTTTTGGATGGGTAGCCATTGAGGGACGAGGGGATGGAGAGGGCTGGTATGGCCGAAAAGATGAGGGAGCTGAGGAAAATTGGAGAGCCGAGGGAGGAAGTGAACCGAGGGAAAGAGAGAGATGAGGGAAGGATGGAGGTTGTCGAGTATGGTGGCGAGAGAGAAAAAGAGATGGGAAGTGATAGAAGGCGGCGCACGGAGGGTGGGAGGTGAGACAGAGGGCTGAGAGGAAGGAGAGGGTCAGAAGGGGCTAGGGTTTTGATTGTTTGAACTTAAAAGAAATAAGTATCCCGACAATTTTCGTCGACGAGGTGCTATTTTCGTCAACCAAATTAAGGCAAATTCGACGACCAGACCCCTGTGTTCGTCAATGAATTTAATAGACTTTTCAGCGACGAATACCCTGTGTTCATCGACGAGATAAGGAAGAATGAGAAAAACTAAGTTTACGAGTGTAGTGAGCAAGACCAGGGAGTGGGAGCTGACATGAGGATCCTATAGTATGTCTAAAGGAGTGCACATCCCTAGGGCATGTTGAATATTGTGGAATCTTTCTTCATTGAGAGACTTAGTTAGAATGTCGGTGAGTTGGTTTTCGGTTGGAACATAAACCAACTCAACGTCTCCTTTTTGGACATGATCTCTAATGAAGTGATGCCTAATTTCAATATGTTTAGTTCTAGAATGGAGGCATAAATTCTTTGAGATTTTGATGGTACTAGTATTGTCACAATGAATTGGAGTGCCTTTAACTAGGATTCAGAAGTCCTCAAGTTGTTGTTTCATATATAGTGCTTGAGCACAGCAACTGCCAACTGTGATATACTCAGCCTCGGTAGTGGAAAGAGCTACGGAGGTTTGTTTTTTGCAAAACCAGGATACAAGAGAGTGTCCAAGAAAATGACATGTTCCACTAGTGCTTTTTCTATCGGTTTTACAACCGTCGTAGTCAGCATCAGAATAGCATGTGAGGTTAAAGGGAGCATTTTTAAAATAGAAGAGTCCTAAGTCATGAGTGCCTGCTAGGTATCTAAAGATTCTTTTGACTACCTGAAGATGAGATTCTTTGGGACAAGCTTGAAATCTAGCGCATAGACAAAATTGAACATTATATCAGGCCTACTGGAAGTAAGATACAATAAACTACCGATCATTCCACGGTAGAGTTTTTGGTCAATGTTTTTCCCTTTTTCATCAGCGTCAAGCTTTGTTGTGATGCTCATGGGAGTTACTTTAGATTTACCCATTTCAAGATTGAATTTCTTTAACATTTCCCTAACGTATTTGGCCTGATTTATGAAGATTCCATGTTTCATTTGTTTAATTTGTAATCCTAAGAAAAAGGTTAACTCACCCATCATACTCATCTCAAATGTTTCCTGCATAGTTTGAGCAAAATCTTGACGCAAGGTTTCATTTGTGACACCGAAAATGATGTCATCCACATAAATTTGTATAACAAGCATATCATTTTCTTTATGTTTTAAGAAGAGAGTGGTATCAAATTTTCCTATTGTGAACCCATTTTCTAGAAGAAATTTGCTTATCATACCAAGCTCTTGGTGCTTGCTTTAGTCCGTAAAGGGCTTTTGACAGTTTGTATACGTAATCAGGATGAGTGTGGCTTTCAAATCCGAGAGGTTGCTTGACAAATACTTCTTCATTTATGTATCCATTTAAAAAGGCGCTTTTAACATCCATTTGAAATAATTTGAAGTTTTTGTAACAAGCAAAAGCAAGGAGCATCCTAATGGCTTCTAGTCTAGCTACAGGGGCATAAGTTTCATCGTAGTCAATACCCTCTTGTTGGTTATATCCTTGGGCTACTAGTCTAGCTTTATTTCTAACAATATTTCTATCTTCATCTTTATTATTCCTAAATACCCATTTAGTGCCGATTATTATAGTATTTTTGGGCTTAGGAACTAAGTGTCATACTTTGTTTCTTTCAAATTGATCTAATTCTTCTTGCATGACATTTATCCAATTTTCATCATTTTCAGCTTCTTCAAAGTTTTTAGGTTCTAGATGAGATACGAAAGCAATGTGATTACATCCACTTCTAAGGTGAGATCGGGTGCTGACTCCTTGAGATGGACAACCTATGATAAGATCTGTTGGATGATTTTTTACAAACTTCCAAGCTTTAGGTAGTTCATGATTTTATTTTTCTTCTGGTTGGTTAGACTCTTGAGGAGAAGATCCTAGATGATCAATATTGGTATCTTGACAATTAGTGTGTTTATCATTATTTAACTTGAGTTGTTCTAATTCTCTTTCAATTCTAAAGGTAGTGACTTGGTTCTTTTCATCTATCTCAACAGGTGTTTTGGATGCGTGAGGATTTGTTTCATCAAATACAACATGGGGTGATTCTTGAACAGTTTGAATTCTTTTGTTAAATACCCTATATGCCTTGCTATTCATGGCATATCCTATGAAAATTCCCTCATCGGACTTTGAATCAAACTTAGCTAAATGATCCCTATCGTTTAATATAAAACACTTACATCCAAAGACCTTAAAATGTGAGATGTTAGGTTTTCTACCCTTCCATATTTCATATGGGGTTTTTCCTATCTTGGATATAATGATGACTCAGTTACTAACATAACATGCTGTGCTAACGGCCTCTGCTCGGAAGTATTTTGGTAAGTTATGTTCGTTGAGCATTGTTCTAACCATTTCTTGGAGTGTTCGATTTTTTCTTTCAACTACTCCATTTTGTTGTGGAGTTTTTAGTGCGGAGAAGTTGTGTGAATATCCATTTTCGTCGCAGAAATCTTCAAGTTCATTATTTCTAAACTCTCTTCCTCTATCACTCCTAATGTGTATAATTGACATTCCCTTTTCATTTTGGATTTTTCCACAAAAATGAATAAATGCATTACAGGTATCACTTTTGTTAGCGAGAAAAATTACCCACGTAAATCTAGAGAAGTCATCAACTATAACAAATGCATACAGCTTTCCACTAATGCTAGCTATGTCATTAGGTCCAAATAGATCAAGATGGATTAACTCTAAGGGTATTGAGGTAGAAATTACTTTCTTAGTTTTGAAAGAGGTCTTAACTTGTTTTCCATATTGACAGGCGTCACATATTTTGTCTTTCACATAATTGTCTTTTGGTAGGCCGTTTACAAGTTCTTTAGATGAAAGTTTATGAAGAAGATCCATGCTTGCATAACCTAGTCTCCTATGCCATAGCCAACAATTTTCATTTGTAACAGCTAAACACTTAATGTTACAATTTGTGATATCATCAAACTCAATTGCAAAAGCTTAAGTGAGGTTAATAAAATTTAATTGCCTTTTAACATCAGTAAATCTCGTCAACTCGAGAGCACAGATCGACCAAACTTAAGGTTCGATTGACCGAGTGGTTGGGTTCGGTCGACCGGGAGAATTTTGAACTAGGAAGATGGTCGACCGTACTTGAGGGTTCAAAGGGGATTTTCCAATTTCGCGTGGTTTGGTCGACCGGGTCAATTTGAACTACATGGTTCGGTCGACCGGGCGATTGGCATTTCCCACGTGGGGGTTCGGTTGACCGAGGCGTTGCTCATATAATTCTAATCGTTTGACCAAGCGGTCAACATGTTAACCCGGTGGGAGTTTGGTCGACCGAGGAACTCACTATAATTGAGTTTGGTCAACCAAACATGCCAATTTTGGAATTTTTGGTCCTTTTCTTTTTAAAATGTTTTCCCTATTCATATGATGATTAACTTAGATTTTAATATGACACATTTTAATGAAGTATAGGGAGTCCTAAGGGCAGTCTAGGTCTTTTAAGCATATACCCTAAAAAATCTAACGTCGGTCGACCTTCGGTAATCCCTAAGGTTTTGTGGCTCCCTATGGTCAATTTAAGGCCTATCTGAGCATATAAATACATATCATGCAAATGCATGCATTATTACAAACCAAGATATAAAAATTAAATGCATATACAAAATAAAATGAACGTCTTCGCTTTTGCTCTTCAGTCTTCATGAAATATGTCAGAAAATATGATCTTTATATTTCTCCAGGCTTCCATGTCCTTTACCTCATGTGTGTACTGAATCATGAACCTGTTCCAAAAACACTAAATGCACACATGAGATACTTGTGCTTTGTCAGCATCAAAACAGGGATCGAACTCAAAAAGTCAACAATCTCCCCCTTTTGATGTTGACAAATGCACCAGAGTAAAATGGGTACAGCCTGAAAAGGTTCTCCCCTTAGAATATGCATAATATAAAATACAAACAATAAAACTCAAGCATATTCACAAAGAAGACATTACAAATGATCATACATTTAAATTTTTGCGTTAAAGCACATGCTCAAAAATTTTACCCCTCTATTTTAGTCATCATTTTGCTCAAAAACATTATTTTACCTCTATATTTTGGTCATTATCATTTTGCTCAAAAACATTCTCCCCCTTTTGATATCAGCAAAAAAGGGTTAAGTTAAGTAGAAAAGTTTGATCATTTAAAGAAAACTTAGCAAAGAGAACTCCCCCACTTTTAAAATAATTTTTATTTTTCTTATAAAAACTCTCCATCTTTTTGGCATAAGATGTGAGCATAGAAAATCATTCTTATATTTTCCAAAAAAATATGGCAATAAAGCACACAACAGTATAACTGGTCAATAAGAGATTTAAAAGGCACATGATAAACAAGGTCAGACCAGAATTGTCCACAAACCATGACAATTTAAACATATCATAAGACCCGTGAAAGATTTGAGTTCAACACACACGACATATGATAGAAAATGTAGGTTTGAGCATAAAAGCGGTCTAACTAGTTCATATGCATTTCATATATGATCTATGAACTAGTTATACAACACCCTTAAAAAAATTATAAGCAATACAATTTCATGACGTAAAATTTTAAAACAGAATAGCATTAGTCATGAAGGCATTTAAGCACACAAGCAAGACGTAAAATATATTCTATACAAGTTAAATTCTTGCTTTCATAAATTTATATATAAATATATATATATATATATATATATATATATATATCCCCTTAAAATTTTCGATAAATACTAGGGGCTATGATTGCTGAAAAAGAAACTTTAATTAAAAAACCAAGCAAGCAAGTGTTTTTCTGGTTTGGCATTTAAGTACATACTAAAATATAACCAGAAAAGAACAATCACATAGATTCAAAGATATTAAATAAATTTAAAATAGGGATCATATGGCAAAACCTAAGACCCACATGGCTAAAAAGTATATTTTAAATCAAAATTTTTAATAAAATCATTTCGTTTAAGCATAAGCCACAATGAATTCAACAACATATCTAAGCTAGAAATGTTGTGAGCACAACAAGATAGAAAAATAATGTTTAGGTGCTCCCCCTATTAATTTGAATATATGCTTAGATTTTGTTAACTATATTTTATTCTAAGTAGATTTTACTGGATATATGTTAAACAAATTTGTATTTAACCAGTAAAAAGTCCTTAAACACACATGCGTTAAAAAATGAAATACTAAGTCATGCATGGTGTTCATGTGTACCCGGAAACATCCATATCAAAGATATTGAGTAGAGACAAGATATGATGTTCAAGGTGCCTAGAAAACCTTCGGACTCAAAAAGTAGAAACAATGAGTATATGAGTCCATGGGCCAAGTGAGTTATGATCCTTTTCTCAAGGATGGGACTTATGCTTCCCGGTATAGTTTCAAGCATACAAAAGTGCATTAATGTTCAAGGATGGATTTCATTTAAGCACACTCAACACATGTTCATCCTTCAAAATATTACTTAGCATGCAGGAGATTATAGGCATTAAGTTCATTTTTCTTAAAAGTGGGGCTTAAACTCCCCCTGTGTATTTGCATGAATACATACTTGCATTAAGTTCAAGGATGATAGTCATTTAAGACCATTCCTCATATATTCTGTTGACCTTATTGGTCATATCTTGTTTTGATTATGACAAATACTATAATATTTAATGGTGAATGAGTTTGTGTGCAGGACCAATCAGAAGTATCACATGGTGCACGCACATGGACTTGAAGAAAAACAAAGACCCTAAAGATCGTTTTGTGTTGTAATTTATATTAATCATTAATTCGGGTCTGTAATAGTAATTAGGGAAAATGGTCTGTAATAATAATTAATGCATTATCAACAAGGTAGGATGGATAAGCTCAAGACCATAGATGAACTTTAGGGAACACCCTTCGGCCAACCTTCGGTCAACCGACACCAGATTTTTTCGGTGTCTTCAAAAATACTTAGAAATGACCCTAGGACACTCACACATGCATATGTATGAATGGTCATTTCAATAGGGTGTTTGCATGCTTAAAAAGAACCAAAATGCACTTAAGTGGCATGTTTGGTCGACTGTACTGCTCAAGTATAAATGCCCTCGGTCGACCGAACTTCACAGTTCATTACCTGCCAGTCGACTGAACCCTGACCAAGTCAACAGATTGACCATAGCCCGGTCTATCGAACTTATATAATTCATTTTTACCTAGTCGACAGAACCCTTTAGGGAGTCAACTTTTTGACCACCTAGTCGACCAAACCCAAAATGTACTCCAACGCTTTGATCGACCGAGGGTCCTCGGGAGTTGTCCCAACGGTCTGGTCGACCAAACTATTTAGTTCAAATCTTCCCGATCGACCGAATCGAGCTAATTCAAAAAAATCGTCTTGGACCTCGATGTACGGTCGACCGACCGTGTAGTTCATTTTAGTCCTGGTCGACCGAACCTCGAAAAATTGCCTCGGACATACTTGTCCGATCGACTGACCCTACAGTTCATTTTTGGCCTGGTTGACCGAACCTCAAGAACTTCGGTCGACCGAACTTGTCCTGGTCGACCGGTGCTCTCGGGTTGCCCCATATTTTACCGCCGTTAACTTTTTTAAACGGGGTTAATTAGGGTTAAATTGGTTTAAAACAATATTAATAATACCCTACATATTCTAACGACTATAATTTTTCCTATTTCTATATATAGGCCTTCATTTTCAAAAATTAGTAGGGGATTAAGAAAATAATTAGCAAATATCCTCTGAATCTCAAAAAGCCTATTTTTCATATCCAAGCTTTATACTCTCGTTCTTACTCGTCCATATTACAAATACCACTTAGTAAGAGTGCTCTTGTGTTCATCTCACCAAGCTTAAACTCTTTCTTACTTGTATTGATTGAGATTTATTTTTCTAAGAAAGTAAGCTTCTAGTTTTTCTAGGGGGCTTTGTAAATAAGCCTTTCATAGAAAAACTTTTTAGAGCTTCTGAGTTTTGCATTTTCATTGCAAAAACTCAAGAGTTCATATTGTGTCTTGGTTGCAAAAATATTTTTCAAATTGTTTTTCAAATATCTCTTGTGCTTATCCTTGAGAAATATTTTGAGATATTTGCTTGGTGCTGAAGATCTTTGTTGCTATACCTTTTCATTGAGATCATCATTTTATCACAAAGATCAAATAAATATTTTTACAAACCATTATTTAAATATCTCTTGTGGTTTATATTGACAAAAATATTGGTTGAGATATTTGAAGTGTGCTTGCGGTCTTTGCTTATGCATTGTGATTGAATATATTATGTGATACAAAGATCATATCATTTGCACTCTCACGCACTAATTACATTGCTTATATAATCATTTAAGAGTAGACACTTAGATTACACTGAGCTTATCAAATCCTATCTTTTGGTAGTGTATTGATTATACTGTGCGTAATTGGGTACATATCTGTTTTACACGAAAGCACAATCACTATACCAATATTCTTTGATTGTAAAATCTAAGTGTTTCCAGGCGTGGCCTGAGAGGGCGGTAATCTAGCCCGGTAAGGATTGTGTAGGTTGAGGTCAGCCCTATGTTAATTGACCTGGTTGTAAAGATTGAGGTCAGCTCTGTGCTAATTGACCTGGTTGTTTAGGTGCCGCTGCACCCGTTAAGTGAGCCTATAATGGTAATCCTTGTGCTTTTTAGCCAAGGTGGGGACGTAGGCAATTTGGCCGAACCTTGATAACATTTCTGGGTGTCATCTCCTTTACTGCTTTATTGTGCATGCCTGATTAAATTTCCATTGCAATCTAAATTCCATTGTATATCTGCATTGATTTATTTTTGCATGCACTAGATTGACCTTAGGCTTGTGTAATACTATTAATTAGTAGATTGACCTAGGGGATAAAATTTTTAAATACCAATTCACCCCCGCTCTTGGGATTGCATCAAAGCTAACATATTCATCCTATCAAGGTATTTTAGTATGCAACAAATATTAAACATTCAACATATAAGCATGACATATTGCATTTCAATTTAATGCATGATAGCCAAATAAGGCTATATTCAGAGGTAATGCAATAGGGGTTAAAAAAAATGACACTAACTCAAAAATACAATAAGTGTGTATGAAGTGAACATTTCTCCTAAGTTATACAAAATTCCTAGTCACATGGACTTAAAACTTATGGCGTGATTGCTAACCATTTAGGTCCAACATAAAGAACATAACCTAGGGATTAGGACCAAATGGTATCCATGAACTAGTTCCTCCTAAGACACAAAATAAATGTGTATATGACTTCAAAATATATAGTAGTTTGGATTTTACATGTATAAACCTATTCAATTACTGTGCATCCTAGGCAATAAACATAAAGACTGAGCATGTTTTTCAGTTTAACACATAACATTTAAAATTCAACATGCACTAGTGGACAGTTCAGCATGCACCTATAACTAAGGATGAAAAATAATATTCTTTTATGATTCACTCATGCTTTCAAAAATATTTTAGCATGCATTAAACTACCTATCCTAATCCATGGTTCATTTATGGGAAAAATTCTACTGAAATTTCGGCAGCATTTCATCTGTAAATTGAATATTTACTATTTTTCCATGTACCTAAAACCTTATAGATCCACGTAATCAACAAATAATAATCCAGTTTAAGCATGTGAGAACCTATTTCCACTACCAACATGAAATTCTCATAAACTCCATCCGCCATGTAGGAGGCATTCTAAACTAAGCATGCAATCAGGTAGTTCAATCAATATATCAAATAAAATATAAACTATCCATTAGAAAATAAAATCATTACGCAAGTAGTGGATAGTGACATTCAGCTCAAAAAAAATATTAAAGGAGAAATTATCCATTCATTAGAAGATATAATCATTTACCACAAATGGATATTTACGTTCAGCTTATACAAAGCATTCAATGTATATGAAATGATAAGCACAATACAACAAAATGCATATTGGATGAATTTTCAAAACATGTTGCTCCCCCTCAATTATGCAATCAAAGAATTTTATATTCAATAACAGTATTTGGCATAACAAAATTTTTGAATATGAGGATGAACCTTAAGTTCCATTGTGAATTTAGGGCTATATGATATATATAATATTAATTCCCTAAACATAAAATTTGTGTGATGGACAAGTCATGCTATATTCAAGATTTTTAAATTTAGGCATATATAGCATCAAAAATCTTATGACAATTAAAACATTTTTTCCATTTGAATGAGATTTATTTAAACATGAAAATGAGGTTTAATTCAAAAACTGATAATGATATAAGCATGCACTAGCCAAAATTATCATGTATTAACCAATCATAGTTATATGTATATAGATTAAGCTTAGATTGGATAAGATCATTAAAACTCATATGTTGGCTAGATTTTCTTAGGGTTCTTAGAATAACAATAGTGTATATTAAGGTTTAGAATTTTAAGCAATATCCACTATTTAAGCATTCAAAGCATAACAACCCCTTTGTATATTTTATCCTAAAAACTTATGATCATATAAAAATTTATTTGAGATGTACCTCATAAGACATCATGCTATTATTATAAAAGATTTATCATGATTCATACAAAGATTTAATACAAGATATATCATACAAATCATGACATGAAATTAACACAAATATCATATGATTCACAGCAACAAACAAATCAAACGCAAGATTTATCATATGAATCATACTATGAAGTATTCAATATATTAGAAGGAGAATAGATATACCTTTAAGTTTTACTCCTTCTTAAGTGCTTAAGCTTAGAGTGGTGTCATTTTCTCCCTCAATTTTTCAATACTACTAATGGTTCCCAAAATCTGTAGCATTGAGAAACAACATAAACTTTGCAAGAATGTCAGTAGCTAAGGCATAAGATAAAGATATGCATGACACTCAAATGATATGCATTAAAACAATGTCATGCAAATTCAAAATTATTTTCAGGTTTGGGAAAACTTTACATTTTAAAAACATTTTGGATGGAAAATGATAACTTTGAAAAATACTTTCCAAATCCTCCAATCAATTGATTTTAAAAAAATTATTTTCAAAATTTCAAACTGTAAAATCTACACAATAAAACCAAGGGAGGATTTGCAAATACTTGACCCTCAAAACAGGGATACACCGAAATATGAGTGGTTGCAATCTTTATGCAAATAGCGGTTAAGCTTATTGCAACCAGACTCTGATACTAATTGTTGGAATTTGTGTGATCCCAAGAAGGAGATGAATTGGGTTTTAAAACATTTTTCGCTAATTAAACAATTACGTTGATTTACCATAGTTCATATCCCATTCAATATTGAAAACGTGTACATACAACGATTAAGTTATCAGTGTGTGCATATATACACGTGTGCTGCATATCTCATTTAAATTAGTTCTGTGTGCATGCAAGATGGTTATAACAAAATATGTACAAGCATACACATACTGAAATTTAAGTGCAAGAGTTTAAATAAGATAAAGAGAGAATGACACATAGATTTATTAACGAGGTTCGACCAATACTGCCTACGTCCCCGCCTTGGGGATACTCCCCAAGGATTCTACTAACCCTGCTCACTTAAACGGGAGGAGCAGAAGCCTTTTACATCCTCTCCTTATGGGGCGAGGAAAACCCTAGCTCAATTACTAGGCTGAGCCAAACTAGTCTTATTTACGGGGCTGAGACTCCCCAGTTAAATTTTTGGGCTGAACCGAATCGGTCTCACTTATGGGGCTGAGACTCCCCAGTTCAATTCCGGGCTGAACCTAACCGTTACAATAAAAATATTGTTTATGCATATGAAAAAGCTTCTAAATACAAGCATGGATGTACACATTAAGCTTATAAAAATACACACTCCAATGATATGAAATAATGCTCAGGGAGTAACGGTGCTTATCTAAATAATTTGCACAAATAAAATACGTAGATATAAAAATATTTATTCTGTTCTCCAACAAAGATTTTTTCAAATAAAAGTATTTGGAGAATTTGGAGTTTATGTTCAAGGAAATATTTGAGCAATAAATAATTTTCTCCCAAAAAATATTTATCAAAGAAATAATCTGAGAGAAAACCAAAACTATACTCTCAAGAAAATAATTTTCAAAGACGAATAATATGTGAGAGTGTAAGCATGTATATATTAAAATAAATGCCCAAAATGAATATGCTCTCTTCCAAAATGATTTTGAAATAAGTAAATGAAAAGAGGGTTGGAGAGTTTAAAACAAGATAAGTGCTTTCTTTCAAAAATTATTTTCCAATCATAGATAGTGAAAGAGAGTATGAAAGATTAAAAACATTTTACCCAAAGAAATATTTCTGCAATGAAAAATTAGTTTGGGGGAACTTTGATAAAAATTAGTCCAAAAGATTAGAGAGAGAAATTTGGCTAATCAAAGTTACTAATCAGGAGTTATAAAGGGGTATTTATAGAATTTTTGGAAAATCTGATCGTTAGGGACATATTAGGCATTTTTGCAAAAGTTTAAGTAAGGTTAATAAAATTTTAACTGTGCTTTAACCTCGGTAAATCTTGCCAACTCGAGAGCACCGGTCGACCGAACTTGAGGTTCGGTTGGCCGAGTGGCTGGGTTTGGTCGACCGGGAGAATTTTGAACTAGGAAGATGGTCGACCATACTTGAGGGTTCAAAAGCAATTTTCCAATTCCGCGCAATTTGATCGACCGAATCAATTTAAACTATGTGGTTCGCTCGAATGGGTGGTTGGCATTTCCCATGTGGGGGTTTGGTCGACCAAGGTGTTGCCCATATAATTCTAGTCGATCGATCGAGCGATCAACATGTTGACCTGGTAGAAGTTCGGTCGACCAAACATGTCAATTTTGGTATTTTTCGGTCCTTTTCATTTTAAAATGTTTTTCCTATTCATATGATGATTAACTTAGATTTTAATAGGGCACATTTTTATGAAGTATAGGGAGTCCTAAGTGCAGTCTAGGTCTTTTGAGCATATACCCTAAAAAATCTAACGTCGGTCGACCTTCGGTGATCCCTAAGGTTCTGTGGCTCCCTATGGTCAATTTAAGGCCTATCTAAGCATACAAGTACATATCATGCAGATGCATGCATTATTACAAACTAAGATATAAAAATTAAATGCATTTACAAAATAAAATGAACGTCTTCGTCTTTTGCTCTTCAGTCTTTATGGAATACGTTGAAAAATATGATCTTTATGTTCCTCTAGACTTCCATGTACTTTACCTCATGTGTGTACTGAATCATGAACCTATTGTAAAAACACTAAATGCACACATGAGATACTTGTGCTTTATCAGCATAAAAACAGTGATTGGACTCAAAAAGTCAATACCATACCAGAGTTCTACTGAATCTGTCATATGTGTACAATCGTCCATAAATGGACCCAAAAAGTAACCTAGGGTCATAACCCAAAAACCAATTTGACCCTAACTCGACTACTTACCCTTCTGACAGGGTAGCTCGGTCAACCTCTACTACTGCGGGCTTTATCCGCCCTTCTACTTGAATTTCCTGAAATGTTTGTAATGTTGGGGTGAGACACCTCTCAGTAAAGGAGATAAACTAACATCATGTGGCAACATGAGTATTCTTGTGATAAATATAAATAGTAGATAAATCATATCTGGTAAAAACCGTTTGTATGATTTCTGAATAAACATAATTAATCGTAACATAACATATCATACTGTATTTCTAAATCATGTAAATCATCTTATATAAGTGTACAACACTTGAAATAATACCCAGGATTGATAGCTAGCTGATGTCATGTCTTACCCCCCACATGACAAGGTTGTGCGACCCGTAGGTGGGACCTAGAAATTGTTGGCCGACCAAGCTAAGTCAACATAAGTTTTTAAGTACGATGGGCTTGCCCCACCTGGCCCAAACTACCAGTGGGACACTTGCACTACCATGAAGCCATATCAATTGCCATCTCCCACACTCTATCTAAGATGTGTAGTAGCACTAACATAAACATAATCTTGAACATATAGCTACGGTACCGTACTTTGTGAAACTAAACTAAACCATCCGGGTTCTGATAACATATAATACATTTCATAATTCTGATACATAATTGTATCATATTTCATAGAAATATCTGACATGATTATATTTTCATGAATTCTAACATAACGTGCATATTTACGGCATTTATGCCAACATAAATCACGGCATCTACGCGACATATCATAACATGTAAATCACGGCATCTGCGCTGGCATATCATATTGTATAAATCATCGCATCTGCGCCGACATATCATATCATATAAATCACGACATCTGTGCCGGCATATAACATAATATAATATATTGAATCTTCATATTTCTGCACTGTTAACGTATTATCTAAAAATCATAATTCCTGTACTGTATTTATAATTTTTCTAAAAACTGTTATAACAAGCTTAGTTTGGGAAATCATAATATTTCGGTATTACATAATTTACATGGAAAATCATACTCATGCTACACAAATGTGAATATTATTTTGAATATAAAATCTGAACTAAAACCATGTTTTCTGCTAATATGTATAAAATCCATTTCCTTATTCAACAACAGTATTCCCAAACACAATATTATATCATACGTAATTTCTGAAAGTAAATGTTGTATAATAATAAATAATTTCATGAAAATGCTGACTTAATTTATCCTCTTACCTGACTTACTGAGAAGCCCACAATCTAACCCAAAACTATGCTTGTAATATTCCCAGCTCAACACCCTAAAATTTACATTTTTCCCAACATAACTTCAGTATTATTCCATCTACTACATTTTACTCTGTCTAGAAATACCAAATACCTTATAAAACTTAAAATACCCAACTTACCTAGATTTTGGGATGGTGCCCAAGTTGGCTTAACCAACGATCTACTCTAGGAGACTTGTAGAGAATCTTCCCAGGAGTAACGTGGCGGCTTCTGATCATCGAACCAGCGAAGAACGAAACTGAAAATCTAGAGAGAAGGTGGAAGAGACAAATTCTAGTGAGAGAGAGAGAGAGAGTGAGAGAGAGAGAGAAGAGAGAGAGAGAGAGTTTTGCATGAAAATTTCTCGCTGAAAACCCGAGGTTGGTATATTTATACACCTGGATTTGTTGACGATACACATCACCTCATCGACGAGTCCAAGAAGGGAGTTCGTTGATGAGCTCATAACATTCGTCGATGAACTTCAGGCCTGAAATCACCACTCTTGGTATACTTTTGTCGATGAGACACGTGGCATACGACAAACCAGTGAGGGAGTTCATCGACGAAACCAGACGGTTCGTCAACAAACCAGAGGGTTCGTCGACAAACCCTGCTTTGTCCCCTTTTTGAATTTCTTTTCCTTCCACCTATTTTCTCTCTCTTTATTATTCAATGGCTATAAATTTCGGGTCTCTACATCCCCAAATTAATCAAATAAATTCCCAGAAAAAATTCTCATTTAGCTCTTCCTAGGTTCCGAATACTTCAAATAACCCATTAAACCCTAAAATACTTCACTTACCCTGATTTTGGGATGGTGCCCAAGAACTCCAAACCAACAATCCGCTTTGGCTAAGTTGTAGAGAATCTCCCCACGAACCTCGTGACGGTTCCTGATTGTCAAAACGGGCTTTAACGAAGTCGAAATCAAAGAAAGAGAGAAGGAAAATCGTAGGGTAGAGAGAGAGAGAGAGAGAATGAGAGGAGAGAGAGATTTACGGTGAAAATGAGGGTTTTCCTATTTATAGGTCGGCGTTCATTGACGAGTTAAAGTGATTCGTCGACGAGCCCACAAAGGCAGTTCATCGACGAGGAGGCTGGTTCGTTAACGAACCTGAAGTTCCTTGAAATTATCTGACTCTCGGTATCTTCTCATTGACGAGATACGTGTACTTCATCAACAAGACCTAGAGGGACATTCGTCGACGAAGACCATTGGTTCGTCAACGAACCCCTGTTGATCCTTTTTTTTCCTTTTTCTTTCTCTTTCATTTCTTTTCTTTTATTCTTTTCTTTAATTAAATTTTTTGGGTCTCTACAATTATCAAACACACAAAAGTGCGTTTACAGTTAAGGATGAATTTCATTTCAAAAGCATTCATCATATGTTCATCCTCCATAATAAAACTTAGCGTGCAAGAGGTTTTTAAACATTTAACATATAAGCATGATATTTTGCATTTCATTCAGCATATGATAGCCATTAGGGCTATACTCAAATAATCATGCAATAGCTACTCTGTTGGGGTTCAATAAGAAGATAACACAACTCAAAATACTCAATGAGTGTGTGACAAGTAAAGACATTCCCAATGTCGTGCAAATTCCCTAGTTTGTGGACCATCATCATAATATGTGATTTTGAATTTAAACCATATGATGATTAACCATTTAGGTCCTGAGTGAAGTTTAGTATCCAAAAAGGTTAGACCAAATGGTGTCCATGAACCTAGACTTTCCTAAGAGCATAGAATGTGTATATGATGTAGAGCATCCTAGGAAAAATTCAAAGAGTTTTAGCACTACAATGATTATACATAAGACTTCTAAGGATGTTCATTTATGTTCTAGAAAGCTTATGTAATGTTGTGTGCGTTGGTAGGCGTCCTTGTTTGTTGACCTTATTTGTAACGACCCAAAAAATAATGGTATTTAAATATTAAGAGAGAGCGAAATGGAAACACAAACATAAGGAGGCAGTCGTTCGTCGACGACATTGCACATTGGAGATAATAACCCAGAATTCTTACATAGGGCCTCGTCGACGAACACAGGGAATTCGTCGACGAGTGCACAAGGGGACCTCGTCGACGAAGCTATGACTCGTCGACGAGAAGATACGAAGAAGGGTTTTTGGGAAAGACTGAAATTCATCGACGAGGGAGGAAGTTCGTCGATGAAATTATTGAAGAACTTGTTGACGAGGTGACGTGTCTTGTCGACGAATCTGGTTCTATAAATAGTGAAAATTTGGATTTTTGATGAAAAATTAGCGCAAAAAATTCCTTCTCTCTCTCTAAAACGTTTTCCACCCCTTCTCTCTTCGATTCCGGGCCCGTTTTACGCCGAATCGACGATCTGAAGCCACCACGACGCTCCTGGTAAAGTTCTCTGCAAGTCTCCTGGAGCTAATCGTTGGTGGAGTTGGTTTGGATTTCGTCCCAATCTTAGGGTAAGACATTTTATTCAGTATTTTCCTTTCCCTCAATTATAAGAAATACAATACACGAAGAAATACTAATGTTTTGTTATGAGGGATTTGATTTTCAGGGTGTTGAGTGGAGAACTCTGCGGGTATAGGGCCAGAATTTAGTTGGTGCTTTTCAGAGCTAAGGTAAGGGAAATATGCTATGCTAGGAATTTTTATAATGTTATCAAAGATTTTACACATATGTGCATACTAGTTTATTATCTAGTTTTACATCATATGAGTTATAAATACTCGTGTGGCCTGAGTAGATATTTATGTGATGAAATACTTATATAGTTTTTACAGTATATCATATTATACCGATTACACAGATATAGACAGTATATTACAAATATTTTATCCAGAACAGTATACTACAGTTTTACTCAGATCAGTATGTTATAGTTTTATACAGATTAGTATATCACAGATATTTATCCAAATTAGTATATTACAGCTTTACTCATATCAGTATATATTATAGCTTTATATAGAATAGTATATACAGTGTTTATAGTATGCCATGTTTCCTATTACCATAACATATAGAGTATACAGACAGAGTATATAGACAGAGTATACAGATAGATATACAAAGATAGCATCAAGATGCTACGAATACAGTATACAGAGATTACAGTATTTACAGTACAGAAAGATAGCGTTATGGTAATTTTGGAAACATGATGAAAATAGTAAAAGAGTATATATATAGTATCAAATCCCTGAGGAAAGAATACAGACAAATACAGATAAATAATACAGAGCACGGTACTGTTGCTATATACAGATGTGGGTACCGTCGACCGTGTTCGGAGAGTATGCAGCTCCCTACTTTAGTGGGTGGAGGGGGCCGGTTTGACGAGGTAGTAGCCAGTCCCGAGCCTAGGAGTTGATGCAGTTTGGCTGGACTGAGGTAGTGTAGAGTATATTGACTTATCTGGAGGGCCGACCAGATTATGTCCCGCCTACGGGCCGCACAACCCTGTCATGAGGGGTTAAATCATGACATACAGAGTTCTAGGGATAAAACATAGTTATGTATATGTATACAGCTTTACAGTATAGAATGAGTATAGTATGATATTAGCAGTATGAAAAGTAGAAAACACAGATGATATAGTTTTATTTTAAATTGTGAAAAGAAAGATATGCTTTATAGATTTATTATTGTATTACAATTCAATTGTTATTTAGAAAGTATTCTTAACTTAGTTGTCACACACTAGTAATAGCATATTTTCACTTACCGAGCGTCGACTCACCCTATGACTTTAACATTTTTCAGGTAAGCCAGCTGAACGAGCAGATCAGGCTCGTGGATAGAGGGTATATTGATTACCCTGGTTTAGAGGGTAAGTTTGTATAGGGTTTTGTATTTTGGGACAGGTATTTTGGAGAGAGATGTATTATATAGTTATGGTATAGAAGTTCAGATTTTTGGTATTGTATGATGTGTATGGATGTATGGATTACATTTTCGCTACATAGGTATAATTTTATATTCAGATTCACCCTAGTGCCTTTTGAGGCTCGAGTTCCATAGCAGGGGGTATCAGAACAGTTAATATATAAATGACAAATACTCTTGGTATTTGATGTCTGTCAAGTTTGTGTGCAGACTTATATTAGCAGGATCATTTGATGACACGTGAAGACTTGAAAACTAAAGACCCAGAAGATTTATTTTGTGTTGTAATTCATATCATGTTTAATTTGGGTCTATAATAGTAAAGTAGGATTGATCTGTAATAATTGATGTGCATCATTCATGTAAGAACTTATAAGCTCAATACCATAGACAGACCTTAGGGATCACCCTTAGGTCGACTGACGCTGGATTTTTGGGACCATTTCAAAATGACCTTAGATGGACCTTAGGTTGCCACACTTAAGTGCACAAAGCCCTAACATAGTTCTCATATTATTAGGGAAAAATTAGTGCAAAGAAAATGACCTTAGGTAAAAATCAAAAGGCATTCGGGTGACCGAACCTAGCAGTTCAAACTGCCTCGGTTGACCGAACCGTGGACAGGTCAAAATGTTGACCTAAGTTCAGCAAACCAAACCAAAATGTACACACCGTCCACGGGCGACTGAACCGCTGAGGTGATCGTTATCACCAACTCAGCCAACCGAATATTCACGTTCAAAATAGCCCCGGGAAACCGAACACTTGAGTTCGGTTAACCGAATTATAGACCAGCCGATCGAATCACGGACCTTTTGGAAATTTCCTCAATTCAGCAAACCGAACATACACCCAGGCACCTGAACATCCAAAAGTGACTTTTTCTACTGAGTCTGTTCGGGCGACCGAACCGTGGTTCAACCACCCGAAAACTCTCGGGTTGTTTATTTTTTATCGAAGTTAATATTGGTTAAATGAGGTTATTTTTTCTAAATGACTTTTAAACAATTCTAATAATGCCCTATGAGTCCTTAATGGTTATAATTTCCACCTTGTCTATATATAGTGTTTCATTTGCGAAGATTAAGGAGAGATTAAGAAATTGATTATCTCAAAAACTCTCTGAAATTTTCCAAGCCTATATTATTCATACTACTTCAAAATACTCTCCTACTCCACATTCCTTAATCATTCAAGCCTAGTAAGAGTATTTAGATTGTTTGTGCTTCATTCTAAAAAGCACACAACTCTTATTTGAAATATTGCTTGATTTTTATCTTGAGAGTAAGGCTAGAGAATTTCCCATTGATTTGAATAAATAAATCTTGTGTGGGAAAACTCATGGGCTTTGGGTTCTTTGCATTATTATTGCGAGATACCTTAAGCATTATTTTTGGTGTGCAAAAATATTTTACAAAGCTTGATTTCAAACAACTCTTGTGCTTGTCATATTTGAGAAAACCCTTCTAAGTTTGTTTGAATATTATTGCTAACATCTTTGAAACATTAATCTGATATTGAGATTTGATATACTTGGTTTTCAAAGAATAGCTTGTTTGAACACTCTTGTGCATATTTGAGGTTACACATTACACTGAGTGTTGCTTGCACATATACACCCTTGAGCTTACAATTCCTACATTATTGGTGTGCATTGATTATATTGTGTGTAGTGATACATATCTGCTTGTGTAAGAAGCATTTCCGTGTACGTAAGTTTTTATACATTTGTCGTATTCCAGGTGTGAGCCTAAAGAGGGAGACTAGTCCTGTGGAATAGTCTCGGATTGGCTTAGACCCGGTAAGGAAAGCTAGGTGCACCATCCTGGTAAGGTGTAGGTTGAGTTCAGTCCCGCTAATTGACCTGGTTATAACCAGTGCCGCTCCACCCGTTAAGTGAGTATTAGTGGAATCCTTAGTCTTGCGAGTTAGAGGCGAGAGCGTAGGTACAGTTGGGCGAACCCTGATAACATATCGTGTGTGCACTTTACTTTTCTGTAATTTATTTTCTATGCGTGTATGTTATTTTATAAATGTTGCGCATGATTTAATTTCCGTACATTTTATTTATTTGTGCATTTGGGTTTATGAGTATATAGACAGACCCTAGGTTGAATATTACTGCTGCTAACTTGAACATACCAAGGAAGAAATTTTAAATACCCAATTCATCCCCCCTCTTGGGAATACACCAAGGCTAACAATGTTTTCAATCTAGCATATAACATTTTGGATTCAACATGCAACAAATACTTATTCAATTATTTTGCATGAAATTTCCATAATATTCATTAAAGTCCAAACATCATGCAATAATTTTCAAAACATAATCATTTATCATGCAAAGGCTTACATTTACTATTAAATTCATCATGCAAATGATCTTTTTATCATGCAACAGTTATAATCGTTCAATAACGACAATGTGCATGAAACAATGTAAGTGACCACTTAAAATAAAAACACTAAGCTGAATATGGTCACTATTTTAATAATACATAAGACTTGTACAACCATTTAGAATTTAACAAAAATAAGTCTTATGGAATTATGATTTCAGTTTACTATATGGCATATATGTTTATATATGATCACTCAAAACAACATGCAAAACCTAGTCAACTACCAGCATGCATTTCAGAAATCTGCATCAGCCATGCAGATGGCGTTCCAGTTCAATTCAGCATGCAATTTAGTATAACTTAAACAAGTCATGCCAAAATATGAATCATCCATCAAATATAATTAAACTTTAAGCGAAGAATGGATAGTGAGCGTTCAGTTCAATTTAGCTTGCAGTTCTCCTAAATTTACTTCCAACATGCAAACTAGTACAATCAATTAATTCAGTACAGCCCAAACCTGTTCATGCATAGAAAGACAATTAACTATTCATCAAACATATTTAAACTTTTAACAAGTAATGGAAAGTAGCATTCAACTCACACAAAAACTGTGATGACCCAAAAATATATATATGATTAAAGTACAATAATAATAAAATAATAAAAATAGTCATTAAGTTAATATCAATACAGAAGTGTTTTTCTGTAGGATCCTTGATTCCATGTTTGATGCCTAAGAAAGACCTTGTCTTAGCGAGTGCTCAGAGACCATTGCGGCTCAGTCGCTCCCTGGAGGTCGGCCTGGTCAAAATGGAATTTCATAGGATAAACAGGATAGACACTATTTGTACACGTAAATAAGTATATATACATAAAATAGTGTTTTGACAGACATAATTTGTCGAAATACATAATAAGATAATAATAATATAGGTATCATATGTGGGGCCCACAAGACTATGTGGGGTCCACATGAGTCCCGGAACCACAAGACACTGTTTATATACATAAATAAGTACATAAAATAATGTTTTAACTGATATAATTTGTAGAAATATATGATAAAATAATAATAATATAGGTATCCTATAAGGGGCCCACAAGACTGTATGGGGCCCACATGAGTCCCGAAACCGTATGTAGGTTTACACGAGTCTCGAAACTATTTAGGATGCATAAAATCGTATAAGAATTATTCGAGTTACGTAGGATCCATTCGGGTCTCGAAGTTGTGTGGGCCCCACACAAGACCATGTGGGGCCCACATGAGTTTTCAAAATTCAATTAAATTCTTGTTCAAAAATAAATAATAAAATAAATAAATACTAAAAATAGTTTAAAAGTAATAACAATGATAATAATGATTAAGAAAAATAATAAAATAATAAAATAATTAATTAACTAATTGATTAATTAATTAGGTAAGTAATTAATTAAGAATTTATTTAATGGGAATGGTGGCAAGCACTCCCACATGGCCTCCATCCCCATCCCATACTCAACCCATACCCTGCCCATCCTTTGCCCATTCTTTAATTTTTAAAATTTTAATTTCACCCATCTCCCCACACTTTTACAAATTCCATTTCTTCCCCAAAATTTTCCTATAAATAGGGAGCTCTCAACCTTCATTTTTCACAACAATTTTCCAAGGAAGAGAAGGATTAGTGAGTGAAAGAATTTGTGGTGGAGAGAGAATTTTTTGAATAAATTCTCAATCACCCACTTTTTCCGATCTCATTTCTTAAAGATAATTATTGTGTTCGTAGCACACGGTAAAAGAAGAAGGTAAGTAAATTTTGATTATGTTAGTTTCTTTTTATTTTAAATTCATACCCGAGCTTATTTTGTACGTAAATTTTAATTATGTCAATTAGTTCCACAAAATTTTCATGAGTTTATTTTCACCGCATATTTAATTATACCAGTTCTATCTTTAATATACTTGCATCTATTTTTGGGTTAAGAAATGTTCCAATCCCCTCGGGTAAATTTTCAGCATTTCTTTCTATTCAAAAATAAAATTATATATATATTTTTAACACAAAAATTGTGGTGGCATGAGTTTATTTCTACGTTTACATTTTTTTATGTAAATATGAGTAAAGATGAGATTTTCCACGATATTATTTTAAATTGCATAAATGATAATAAGATGATTTTCAAACCCCTTATGGCAACGAAAGTTCAAAGTTACAGATGCTCGGTACCCGCAGCTTAAGTTTTATACGGATCAGAGTGCACCCACACTGTTTACAGAGTGGTTATTTATGTTAGTGGATTTCTCCTGAGTGCACACCTGGTTTAAGGTCCAGGACTTAATAAGGAAAATCTCACTTAAAAGTTTACGTACGTTGATTTAGTTTGGTCGGCCAACCAGCTAAGTCCAGTCCTTCGGACCGCACAAAACCCAGTCATGGGGGTAAACATGACTTACGGCACACAGGCCTAAGGGTGGTTTTTACAATATATGTTTATACATATTTAATTACGTGTACAAAGTTACTGATAATTTGAAGGAAAAGTGTAAGTTTACGTGAAAAGGATCATTTGGTGCTTATATGACGATCTAAGGAAAACGTATAAGGAAAAGTATATGTATGTTTATCATTAAATATTTTTACAGTTTTAAAGTTAAAAGTTTAATTTAGCAGTTATAGTATATGATTTAAAAATTTACTGTTGAAATTGATGACAAAAGTTTTATGCAGAAATTGTTAAATTTATGTTTATTCTAAAAGCAAATCTTGAAGTTATAGTATTCATTATTATTTTACGAAATTCTTTAAAAACTCATTTTGGCCACACACTAATAATAATCTTATTTACTTACTGAGCGTCGTCTCACCCCAATCATATTTTATTTCAGATAACTCTGAAGGACATGTCAGAAATCAGGCTTAACAAGCATGCGGGTGGGGATTAGAAAAATAAAGATTGATTAGAAATATTAGTATGGTTTCAGATATTTATGTTTGTGTAATTTTTCTTCTTTTGAAATAAATGATTGTAATATGGAATATTAGTGCTCTGGTTTAATAAAAATTTAGTTTATTTTGCTTCCGCTGTAATGAGTAGTAAAAAGTTAATATCCTAGACCCCTCGGGGTCGGGGTGTTACAAAAACATGCAATATAAATGAAGAGTAAGATATGTCTAAAATAAGCACGATTCAATAAAGTGTTTATTGGATGAAATTTAAAGAGCTCAATATAAATTTTATGTTATAAATTATCCATCCATAATATAAACATTTAGCAACGATGGATATTTAGAGTTCGGTGCAGATAACACAAAGGCATAAAATATAACCATAGTAAAATGGTGTTTTGACTAATAAGCACATTCCCATAAGTGTTAAACAAATTAAATTTTGAAATTGTTACTCCCCCTCAGTTAATGCAGCTTAATCATTTACAATCATTAAGTTCTTAATTTTCATCTTTTTATGCTTCAAATACTTAGCCAAGGCTTTAAATTTTCAATAGATTAACTTTGGCTTTGAAACTTAGGCTTATCGGACTATTTTACATAGGCCGGTCAACTGGGGACATAGGTTTGGTCGACTGGGGAGCATACATAAAGCTTTATTTAGGCAAACAGAGGATGTTGGTCGACTGGTGTTGATGTACCGGTTGACTGGGGCTCTAAATTGAACTAGCCCAGAAGGATCCGGTCGACTAGACAATACGGTCCGGTCGACTGGGCTTCACTAAATTTGAAATTTAAGCCCCTTTTCAACCCCATTTTGCATTTAACCCCTTAGCCAAAGATACTATATATTGTATTAATTTCATTTGGCTTTCTTAAACTAGATTTAACTAAAAATTTCTACCCAGGGGATGAGTTTATGAATTTCCTCAAATTTGATTAAGCATTGAGGCTCCATGATGAGATTAGGGTCATATGATATATATTTTTATGATAACTTCCCTAAAGCTTAAACATGTATGATGGACAATATATGCTATATTTAAAATATTTAAACTTAAGAATATATATATAGCATTAAGAATTAATCAACTAATAAAACATCTTTGTCCATTTAAGGTAGATTTACTTAAACATGCTATAGCCAATATACTCATGCATTAGCCAATCATAATGATAAATACACATTAAGCGAATAGATTGGATATTATCACTTGAAATCTTATATTGGCTCGCTTATTTATAATTCTTAATATGCTAACAGAGTTTACTAAGATTTGAACCTTTTTAGTATAAACCATTATCTAAGCATTTAAATATTAAACTCCTTTTATAATAAATACTAACATCTCATGAATATAAAGAATTTCATTTTTAAGCTCCTCATAAGATAACATGCTATTATTATCGGATTCATCATATGATTCGCAAATAGATTTAACACAAGATATACAACATATGAATCATTACATGAATCATCCAACAAAGTAGAAGGAGAAAGAGATATATCTTTTCATTTTACTTCTTAATCGTTTAAGCTCGAAATCCTTGGAGTGGCGTTCTCCTCTCTCTTGGTTTTTCATACCTCTTATTGTTCCTAAATATCTTTAGTACTATTACAAGACATAATCTTTGTAAAAGCATTAGTATTTAAGGCACAATATAACGTATGCATGACACTAAAATTTATATGCATTAAATCTATGTCATGCTTATTCAAACCATTTTCATGTTTGGGAAACTCAACATTTTAAATCATTTTAATTGGGATAAAATTTCCTTTGAGAAATGCTTTCCAAAACCTCAAATCAATTGATTTTGCAAAAATTGTCTTTTTCAATTTTCAAACGGTAAAATCTACACAATTAAATTAGTGGAGGATTTGCAAATGATTGACCCTCTCAAAATAAGGATAGACTGAACTGAGCCATTGCAATCTTTATGTAAACACAGTTAAGATTATTGCAACAAGGCTCTGATACTAATTGAGGGCAACGGTGTGATCCCAAAAGGGGGGGGGGTGTATTGGGTTTTAAAAACTTTTGCTAAAATAAACCTCACCGATTCACCGAATCAATATCCCAATAAACATATAAATGTGTGTATGAAAAAAAATTATAGTAATGAATGCAAACATACACGTGCAGAAATTAAAGTGCGAAAAATTTATACGAGAGAGAGAGAGAGAGAGAGAGAGAGAGAGAGAGAGAGAGAGAGAGAGAGAGAGAGAGAGAGAGAGCGACATAAGGATTTTAACGAGGTTCGGCCACTCTTGCCATGTCCTCGCCTTGGGCAAATCCCCCAAGGATTTCACTAAACCTGCTCACTTAATCGAGTGGAGCAAAGCCATTTACAAATCTCCTTACAAGGTGGAGTCCTCCTCTTCAAGTGATATCACACGCCTGACACACTCCTTACACGATGGAGCCTTCGTCTTTAAATGATACCCCACATCTGGTACACTCCTTTAAATAGGGTGGAGCCCCCCTCTTTGTGCAATGTACCCTCCCCCAAACCACTCCTTTAAAAGGGTGGAGCCACCCTCTCAAAGTGATGTACCCTCACTTGGCCCACGATTCAAACCCGAACAGGGAAGGGTTGTTTCGAAAAACAATTTCGTACAATTTTAAATGTTTCTTAAAACAAGTAGATTTGTACACATTTAAAACCTAAATGCACTCTCAAATGATTTGTAAAATGAAGCTCTGTAGAGTATGGTTTTCCTCTCAAAATATTTTTCAAGTAGAACAATGAGAGCATGGAAAATGATTTTCTCTTTAAAACAATAACCTTTAAAAATAATTAAGACGCCTTCAAAGCAAATATATATATGATTGAATATATACTTAAGGCTTTTCTCAAGTAGCTTTTCAAGCAAGTGTATATGAATTAATACGTGCTCAAAGCTTACTTGAATACCCTAAAATATTCTCCAAAAATATTTTTGAAATAAAAGAATGGGAGAAGCTAGGGTTTTTCAAAATGATTGACCTTTGTAAATAAAATTGAGAAGCCTCTCAAGCAAGTATATATAGATGAATATATGCTCAAGGTTCTCTTAAATAACTCACAAATATTTTTTCTCCAAAAAGAATTTTCAAGAAGAAAGAAAGGAGAAATTTGATCCTTGGATAACATTTGAAAAACAAGGCAATCAAGCAATACACACACACACACACACACACACACACACACACACACACATATATATATATATATATATATGAAGGATGATATATGCTTAAGCCTTTTCAAACAAAACCCCAAAAAGTTTTTCTCCAAAAATAATATTTAGGAAGAGGAGGAGAAAAAAAAAATTAAAGCATAAAGGGGTATAAAAATGTGGGAGAATCAATAAATATTTGACTAAACTTCCCAAATGATTATCCAACCTTCTCCAAGTGTTTTGGGTCCATATTTATAGGCAAAAACAAAATTTAGCCGTTAACTGACCGTTGGACATTAGAATATTATTTTAATTTTAATTTTCTAACCGTTAGATGCCCAGAATTTTGAAATCCTGAGAGGTTCGGTCGACTAGTCCTAGGGCGATTTCCATTTTACTGAGTTTCGATTTGTCAGGCTCAAGATCCGGTCGACTGGGCTTAAGGCCGGTCGATTGGGCATTCAACGTTCAAATTGGCATCGGTCAGGTGGGCCTTCTAATTCTAGCATTTTCGCATGCTCTAGTCAACTGTGCTTAAAAGACCTAGAGTGGTCAGTCGGCTGGGCCATGTAAATTACATTTTTGGCCTTCTACACACACCGGTCGACTGACCTCAAAAGGCTTTTAAAGTGTCGGTTGGCTGGGTTTGCAATCTTGGCCATTTTATTTTGGCCAGTCGACTGGGGCTTATAAGGCTTTCAAGAGCCGGTCGACTGGCCCATTTAAGATTGCCCATTATGCACATGCCGGTCGAGTGTAGCTTAACAGCCAGTCGACCAAGACCTTTGAAAAACTAAAGTTTTGCCTTTATTTAGGTTCAAAACCCCTTCAAACCTTTTATATGTTTATTATTTTACGTAAAAAACTAAGGTGTAGTCCAAAGAGGGGGGTGAATTGGGTTATTAAAATTTTCTTTTAATTCTTTTTAAGAATCTTAACCTCTTATTACTTTAGCAATCACACAACAAAAACTTAATTGAATAATCAATCCAAAAACCACTATTCAGTCAATCAAAGAACCAATCAACCACAAAATATCAAATCAAGATATGATATGTAACTCTTTGGCAATTTTCAACTATTGCAAGAACTCAAGATATTTGTTTGTAGCCCTTTGTATATGAATAAATTTTGCTTGCTCTCTCAACTAAGATTTTCACAAATGATTAAACAGCGTACTTCCTTTTGGGTTTCCGCAAAAGTTTAATCAAACATACTTTCTTAAGTTAAGAGTCTTCTTAATCTTGGTTTTTGATTTTCAGTAACCAGCACTTGTTTTTTCTTTTTTTTTTTTAAGATTTTTATTTTAAAAAATATTTTCTTTTGGGACCTTTATAATTTATAACTTTGAAAATTATATTTCAATGTCTTTTTAAAAAATGGTTTCTAGGATTTTAATTGTCCCTAAAGAGCTTCAATGCATTTATATTGATTTTTATTTGAAGTACTTACATAGAACTTCCTTAAGACTCTAAATCTTTCAATTCTTGAAGTCTTCATGTATGTCCTTGCTTTGAGTCTATCTTGTCTTGAGCTTCAACATTCTTTGAGCTTCCATGATATTTGTCAAACTTTGAGCTTTGTAACACTTTGATCTGAGCTTTACTTGAATCACTTGTTTGTATGTTTTCATTATACTCTTGTGATTACTTGATCTTGAGCTTTACTTAAACTTAAACTTGAGCTTTAAATACCTGTTACTTGAAGATTAATACTCACAACTCAAACATGTTAGGCCTACAATCTCCCCCTTTTATGAGTAAGCCTTAAAAAGACTCTCCCTTACAATTAAGCATCAACTTAACAATATTTGCAATATTAATATCAATTTCAATATTAATTTCAATATCATGCTTAATTGTTTTTTTACCCAAAACTTCTCCTCCTTTTGACATCAACGATAAGTAATTAGGTGAACTAACCATATCTAAGAAAATAACAAGTTAGTGGCGACTCCATCGAACCATCAATATTATTATCATCCTTTGCCATTCCAAATCCTTTTTCTAGGACGTTGTGGTAATAATATCTATTTTAACATTCTCTTCTCTCGATTAAGAGGTGATTGCTATTTCTCATCAACGACATATGATGAAATGATCCCACATGTAAAGGGGATGAAGTAGGAGAGTGCGCACACAACCCCAAGTTTATCATCAGCGTCGTCATCAACGAGTACTTCTTATGCCACGACACCTGTGGCAACACCTTCTTGAATATCACTAGGGTGTTGGCGAGCAGGAAGCTCACCAATATTGATAGTGGCCCACAATCTTCAATCTTGCTCGATGGGCTTGTTGAGCATGTTGAGGCGGTGCAGTGGGGAGCTCGGGAGTAGGAAGTGGGGATAGAGGAACAGGCTCTTGCAATAAGTGATATATGGATTTTGATCCCAACTTCCTCCTTGTGTTCTATTTTTGGATTTTTTTTTTCAAAGGGGACTTGAAAAGTTGAAGTGTAGGAAATTGTTGTTTGAAATATGTGGGTTAGTGTGGATGAGGATCTATACTAGAAATGGATTTGAGAAATGTATGTGTGTGAAACACTCATATCTTATTTTGGATGCAATGTATCTCGACAGTTTCACTATATTTCTTCTTAGAGTTTAACTTTGCCTATGTATGGTTGTTCCAAGTGTATTGTCTACCACACAAAATTTTGATTTTGTGTTATATGAGTTATGTTTTATAGAAAATTTATAAAATAAATAATATTTTGAAATTATCACATAGAATTAAATTTTAATATAATTTTTGCTACCAAGAAAAATATTTGAATTAAAAAAATCTATAATTGTCAATCTATATTTATGCTAACATGTTAAATCATGATGGTGTTTTTGTATGAGAATATAAACATTAAATCCTAATTTCTCATAATTCTCTATTTTAGAAAAATGTATCTAATAAATTTTTTTTAATAAATTATTTAATAATTAATTAATTAGTATTAGTGACAATAAAAAAAAAATACTATTGACAATTATGGAAACTATCAATTCAATTATTCTTATGCCATGTTTGATTTATGAAATGGGATAGGTTAGGGATGGAATGACGTAGGAATGCAGGGTAATTTTGAATGGAGAAAATGAAGAAATCAAATGATAAATTCGATTCCATTTCTTGTGATTCCATTCAATTCCTAATTGCCAAACATATAGTTAGAGGTTACAGAAAATTTTAATTCAATTATTAATAATGTTTTTTTATTTAAAGGTTACAAAAAGTTTTAATTCTATTACTATTATTGGCTGATTAAATCATAATTTTTTGATTGGTTGATTTCTAATGTTTTTAATTCTTAGTGGTTAACCCTTTGACTAAAATATTGTCAACTAAATAATTCTTAATAGCACTAACAATAGCAAGAAGCTTAATCTCTGTTTTACATCATATTTCACTCTCATAACTCAAATTTATTTAATATTATTAGCTATTATATTTTTTATGTACAATATTTTGCGTAATTAATATAATTTCAAAGAATCTAGGAAAAATGTATTTTTTTTATTGATCCTATAATTTATAATTTTTTTAAAAATAATAATTTTAATTTGTACTATCTGACTATTAAGTTAAAAATGGTATTAAACAAATTTGAATGCAATAAGTTATCCTTAAATTCATTTTGACTTTATTTTGAATGAAAATAATTACTAATCACAAGATTCTGCAATGCATTTGTCAAATTAGGAAACTAAAATAATGTTGACCCTAAGGTATTAATAAGAATGATAAAAATAAAATTTATGGATATTATACAAAGATTTAAATTTGTTTCCAAGTATAAAATTTCTCAACTCCGCCTGTGATGCACTTAATATCCTAATTTTTTCACACACAATGAAAATGTTTTAAAATTTATATATGATGTTAAGAACATAAATTTTTTTATATCATTAAAATATTTTCTAAGCATGTTGATGGTCTTTACATACATTATAGTATTAAATATTCTCAATTTTTTTTTTGTAATTTTTTGTTAATTTTGATAGAAATAAATTTATTAAATTTACACAAAATTACTCTACAAAAAATAATTATCTCTTAAAACATGTAAAACAACAATACTCTTGGATAACAAACTTTATGATTTAAGCATGAAAATATCGTTTTAAAAACTCAAGGTTCATGATTGCATTTATAACTTTATTATACAAAGTTATTATGCAAAGCATGACAATTTAAAATTATCATTCAAAGTATTCTACTAAGAAAATTTAAATTTATATTAAAAATATTATGTAAGAGTATATTATTTTTTAAGGATTTAATTATGAAACATTTTATTTTAAAATCCCAATGAAATATAAAAGGGCTTTAATCACAAGACTCACGAGTCCACGAGCATGCTTCATGGTAGAGATATTTTAAGAATTTAGGTTTAAACTTATTTATTTTACTTTCTTGTTTTTAGAAAAGATGTGTTAGGACCAGAGGAGCCTACGGGTGGACTTAATACATATGGGTGAGCACCAACTTGACCAAAAAACTTAAGCCTATTAGATCTTGGGTCCAACCATGTATACAAACACCTATCATCCACTCTAATTTTCCAATGTGGAACAAGCTCACAAGTAAAATTCTCAACAATCTCTCCCTCACTTGTGAGTTCCAGCTGCTCCCCCTTGAACGGAAACAGTCTCCCTTTTGGGACAATTTTCTAACAGTTGTTCAAGTGGGTCTTACCACTGGCGCCTTACGTGCGTCGGATTGTATTCCACGTGCCTCCAAACCAATCCTACCTCCCATGTCTCTACCCTATTCGAATCTATCCGCATCCTAAATGATCCTTATTGGCCTCAGCCACACACTTGGTCCTCCAATTGTTAGCACGTCAGGTGAATTAGCTTCACATCTCGACTTTTTTACGATGTCGCTTATCTAGAGTTATGAACCATTGGCTCTGATACCACTTGTTAGAACCAGAGGAAACTATGGGTAAACTTGATACACATGAGTGAACACCAACTTGACCCAAAAGTTTAAGCCTATTCGGTCTTGGACCCAACCATATATATAAGTACCCATCATCTATTCTAATTTTCCAATGTGGGACAAACTCACAAGTAGAATTTTCAACAAGATGAGAAATGATAGAGATGTTAAATGATTTTACCTAAAAATAAAGTCGTAATATATTTAAAACGATGGATATTTCGTTAATATAATTTTATATATTTATTCTTATTTTGATGTGTTATTATTTGCAATTTTTTTTTTGTTTTAAAATGTCTATAATTGGCTGTAAGCATTTCATATTTTATAAAGTTCAAAAACATCTTACATTCAAAATGTGTAATACAAATTGGAATTGAAAATTGGTAAAATTGCTAAAATTGAAAAATACACGAAATTTGATACAAATTTAACACAAACAGTGAAATTTACAAAATAATTCAGCAATTAAGTATTCAAATGGACATGAAATTGAATGAAAGTCCTAACCTAAAAAATTTAAGGTTCTAGGGATGACTCCTAATCACCGAATATGCTTCAAAATCACCAAATTTAGAGTGCAACAAAATAATTTGCACTTCCGACTAACAACAATTTTAATTAAGATTTGTAAATGTAACATGAAATTGGGAAAGAAATTAGGGTTTCAAATGAATGCAAAGTGGGGGAAAAATAATACCTAGCTTAAATGATAATCTCCCAATCTCCCTAAACATTCATAACGTCGCTTCGTGTTCACTAGCTATCTGACTCACCAAGGTCATCTGCTATGCTCTTGCTACTCGCTCGTGCTTTGCTCTTCCCCTTCTCTTTGCGCATCTAGATGTAGGAGGAGAACAAACATAAGTCAGACAAAACTTTCTAATTCATCTATCGAGATCCTATTAAAACTTATCAAACCAACTATCAAATTTTAATTGCCTGATCATCAAATTCATCCCATATACGCAGACGGAAATCATTCAAAACTCGTTGGACTATCAACGAGATTTTATAAAATGTTACTAGACCATCTAACGAAATTTAATTAAAACTCATGGGATGATGCAACAGATTTATCTATACATCAATTTAGGAAAGATAATTAGTCAGAATATTTTTAAATAATTTATAATAAATAATATTAATTTTGGCAAAAACTTCTATCCTATTTCACCCTATTGTATATTTAATTTATTGTGTGAATGTGATTGTGGCGTGGACGATCCTGGCGGCACGAGAGAGAGAGAGAGAGATGGATATATATTAATTTTATAGTGACATAAATCTAAAAGAGACACAGAAAGCGAAGCTTTAACGCAGTTTGCCCTCTTTCATCCCGTATCTTTGATCTTGATCGTTGGTGACCTTCCATTTTCTTCAACTGTAAGTCTCTGGTTCTTCTCTGTTCCTGTTTTCTAATTTAATGTTGTGTTCTTTGGCTTAACTTTGACGATTTTCTTTAGATCTCAGCTGTTAGGCTTGCTTTTACGAATTGAACATCCGTTGTTTCCTTTCTGAGAAAATGCAGGAAGAATTGGGACTTTAATTCTGAAAATTTTTCATTTAATGAGATTCAGGAACTCGAAAGCCTTTCACGTAATTGGCTTAAATTAGTAATTTAACTTCGTATTAATTTTTTGCGTTTCTTTGAATGCATCTATCTTTTGTTTTCCTGCGGAAAACGTTGATTCTTATGCATTTTCTGGTATAATTCTTTTTTGATTGTGACGGTTTTGTGTATCTGGATTGACGGGCATTAGAATGCGATTCTGGTAGAATCTGCTGATAATGGTGGGTGTGGACGTCGTGATTGGTTAGGGATATTTTCTTGTAGATCTTAAATGAAAATAAAAATTATGAACATTGGGGGATTTTTTTTTTTTTTCCTTTTGTAATAAAGAAAATGTATTAAAAAAAATGGAAAGGATAAAGAATATAAAGGAAGGGACATATCTATGTCGCTGTTGATGGTTTTTGGCACGTGATGGTAGATATTTTGATGCTAAGACTTCGATAACTTATATGAATGCCAGTATTTTCCAGATATGGATCTTAATTATTCAGGCTGTTGTGTTCATCTGCACATCAATAACTTTTGATGGTAAGCTTCCGCACTGGCAGATGAATCTCAGCTTGCTATGTTGTAAAGCTATTGCCCATGCCACACTTATGAGTTACGTAGTTCCCATTCCAGCTTTGCAATTAACAGTCATTGATTGCTGAATCTAAGCATGTTTTTCCTTGGGGAGGAAGAGGGTTGGGATCTTTATGACAATGGATTGAAAACTATAATTTTTGCTAATTTTGCTGAAGTGGTATCAGAATTCATGTCAAAGCATCTTACCACAATGGATTCAAAGCTATAATTTTTCCTAATTAAGCTCAAGCGGCATATGGGAGTTTGTGGTGGAATTAATGATCGTTTAAGATGCTTTCTCAATTATTCAGGGTTTCATGTAAAGTGTGCACATATAGAGCTACACGAATCATGATTTAGTTTTGAGCGTATGGGCTTGTTGCCTCTATCCAAGTTTTTAAATTTTTATCCATGTTTGCTCATGGAGTAGTGGAAGAGTTGTCGCATTTTTCTGCATTCATTTTGGTATTGTGAAGACTACTTAAAGTCATTGTACTTTTTTTAAAGCTTTCAAAACCTTCTTGGGCTTAGAGTGGGCAGATTCATTTTGTGAACATGTTATTAGAAAATTTTCTTTCATACCCTTACTTGAATCTAAAATGTCAACAAAGGAAAGTTAAATTTGTGATGTTGTTCCAAAAAAAAAAAAAAAATGTTCCTCCATATTATTGTATAAAGATAGCTTTATAAGGTTTCCTCTTTGGAGCCATTTTCTCTTGGACAGGGCTATGCTCAATATTGAATAATCCATTCCAGTTTTCCATACTTTTCTTTTTAAGGATTTTCTTTGAATTACGTTATCTATAGGAATATTTCGAAGGATTTTTTATTATCAAGTTTAAGGTGAAACAAATTTTAGATTAAATACGAACCATGTTATCCATAAGTAAGGATTCCAAATTCTATTATTCTTTTTGTTTTTTTCTTTTTTCTGGGTCTGATTTTGTGCTTTCATCATATCTTGTTCGGAAAAATCAATAGCACTAGTAGATTTTGATACCTTGGATCTATCATGCAAGTTGAAGGAGAAATTGAAGAAGATTTAATGCATAAAGTTAAAGTAGATTGGATAAAATGAAGAATTGCTTTGAGTGTGCTGCGTGATTGTAGAATACCCTTAAAATTAAAAATTGAAATTTTATAGAACAGTTGTAAGACTAGTTATGCTATATGGATCAAAATTTTGGGTGACTAAGAGACACATATTGCTGTAAGTTATGCTAGAAGATAAGATAAGGGAAGGACGACTTAGATGGTTTAGACACTTGCAACATAGGCACGTAGTGTGCCAATGAGGAAGAGTGAGTTAGTTACTGTGAGGGGCAGTAAAAGGGATAAGGGTAGACCTAAATTAACTTGGAATGAGATAGTAAGGATTTAATAACCCTGAATTTGTTGAAGGAAATTGTCCATGATTGCATAAATTGGCGGAAAATGATTCATGTAGTTGACCCCACCTTGCGGGGACTAAAGGCTTGGTTTGTTTGTTGTTGTATCAAATCTTTTTCAGAGATTAATATGGGGACAATTAAGAGGATCTTTGACAGGATTATCTTCCTTCTGAATAGTCTCTTCCTTGTCCGTTTCATCTTTCTTGGCCCAAAAGTAGCCATGTTGTAAACCACCTGTTTCACTCTACTGGCTTAATATCTTGGAATTTCAAGTTATTAGAAATTTAAATCATGGGGACATCCACGATGTTTCCTTCTTCTGTATAAAGGCCTGCCCCCACTTCATGATGAATAAAAACCTTTTGCAGTGCCAGCCACGTAGGTGACTGGGCCAGGTCGAATGAGAGACTTATTGGGAAGAACTAAGGGCTCTGCTCAGTTCACCTGGTTCTGCCACTGCAGGGTTCAATCACACCTTGCAGATTGAATTTTTTTCGATGTTTGGAAAGTAATGGCTCTTTGCCTTGTAAATACTTTTCTTTCTTTCTTTCTAAGAACTGCATTTTTTTCATCCAATCAAGTTGTTTGGGAATGATCAACTTCCATAAAAGTGAAAGTGTTGGCTTGGTCAGCCATTTGCATGAAGATGAAAACCAATATGAAGTTAGAATGCCTAGTAAAGCTACTATCTTGAGTGGGTTGATTCTTGGGAAAAATTAGTGGTGAATTGGTTGGCCATCATCATCAAGAACGGCTGTGCTCTATAGGCATGCATGATCTTTGGTCCTTTTATTTGTCTTTTTGAAATTTATATAACAACTGAGGTTCCATGTGCTATTTTGCGTTCTCTTGTCCTTGTTGTTTTACTGGAAGCAGAAACGAATAAAAGGTAATGCTTTTTTATCACCGGTGTGTGCGTGTCTGTGTGTGCTTTCTAAGTTACAGTAAATTGGAAATTTTGGGATAAACTGAATATCATTTGCAAAATTGTCTTCATTTATTCTTATCATTGATGTTGGATTTTTTATACATTCTTTTAGTTGGGTGCAAAAAAGATGTAGGGATACACAATCTGTTCCACAACTTCATTCCAATGGGTTGGTGAGGTTTGATTTCCTTTGTGATACAATACAAGTATATATTATTTTTTGTGTCTTTTGGAGTGCAGAGGGACTATTCTTTTTCCACAAATTTACTCCATTGTTTTTACCCCACTGGTTTTGTAGGCCACTGATTTCCTATGCATGACTAGGAGATTGTCATTTGTAGGATTGAGGTTTGTGGTGGCTGCTTCATGCCAGGAGCAGTTATTCTCCTTTTTTTGGGATTGGGTCTAGTGTGCGACCAAGAAAAGTTATTGTCCTATTGATCTTTCATTCCTACGAAGGTTGTAGCCCAGACATGAGGACATCTATCCAAAGAACAAAATTTGCTTGTCTTTGGTCTATAAAAAATAATTTTTTTCCTGAGACTGAGGTCCAGAGAAAAAAATTGTAGCTAGGCTGAGGAGTTGGATAACCTCTGAGGTCATAAAACAGCTACAGGTTTATATGTGAGTTTGGAATGAGTTTTTTGTGCCTCAAGCATTTAAACAATGTCTAGATAATTGTATGCTTCATGAGTGATTATTCTTTTGCTGTTGCTGCACTAGACAATTTCCTACATAATATAATTTGGTTGTTAGCAATTAGGGCCATTTGCATTACTAATTTCATGGTTTTTGCTTGTGTGATGTAATTTTGTTGTCTATGAAACTGATGCAAAAGTTGTTGTCTGTGAAGTGTTAAACATCTGTTTTGTTGAAGGAATTTTTGGGGTATCAAACAGGAAATGGATGTTAACATGTAAGAGACTGATTATACATATGAAACATGGAATATAAGGGCCTGTTTGGTTAAGTATTTGGATACAATTTTTTGTTCTTAGAACAAGGGAGAAATACAAAAAGGGGTTTGATTAGTCATTATTTCAATTTTTTTTTAGGATGGTATCTTGAAAACACCCCCTTTTAGGACTCTATAAAATATGTTTTTGAGAATCTGGATAAAACCCAAAACGCTGAACCATTTCTCGTCCCATCTCTCACATGTTCTACCATCGGATCACCCACCGCCACCAACCACCACCACACTCCACTGCGCATTACCACCACGCACTTTCAGTTCATACACTTGCTAATCTTGAGTGCTGCATCTAGAATTTGCCTTCTTCTGCTCTTTGATTAAAATCATTTTATGTCTTGGACATGTTGTTAGGTCTTATCATATCCATTTTGCAAATCTAATCTAGCTGCTCCTTTTTTTCTAGAGTTGACATGCTTGCTAGTCTCAAGCACTGCATCTAGAGTTTGCCTTCTTGGAATAAAAGCATTTTATGTCTTGGACACTAGCTTCTCGATGCCTCTTTCAGCCTTGTTGCTAAAACATTCATAATCAATTTATCAATACTCGCAATCAAACTGATATAATCAATTCGGTTTCAGTCTTTGAAAATGTAAATTTTTGGTTTCGGTTTCCAAAATATAACCAAACCGAAAAACTGATTTAAATTTAAATTATATATATTAATATAATTACTTAATTAGTATGTTAATAGGTGATTGGTCCATTTAATATTTAGAAATCAAATTGCCCAATAGATTCTCAACAACCTTTGTGAAAAGCAATTGTTGGATATTTAGAAAATCGGTTAAAAACCGAAAAAACCGTAACCGAACTGCAGAATGTTCGGTACTCCAGAGGATAATAAATTCAGTTCGGTTTTAGTTTCGATTTGGGAGTACTAAAAACCGCAAGGTTCGGTTCGGTTTCGGTTTGGCCCATAATTGAACGGTAATAAACTGATTATTCCCCTAGTGTCACTAGCTGAGTATTCACACCTTGTGAAGGGTCGTGCAACATTAGTTAAAGCACTCTTGCTTAATTAGTCAGCAAAGATTACTGCAGTGTACCAACATTCACAACAGTTGAATGAAATGTAAGCGGAAGTACTAAGCAATTCATAAGAGTTAATGGCAAGCAAACTATGAACATTGAAGCAATGTGTGGTTACAAAAGCTAAAGATGAAACTGTCCGACGAGTCATACTATCATTTTACACTAGGCTATAAATACACTCAAATCAATAAAACCTATACTAGTATTTACATAATAGTAACCCATCCCATGCACATTGGGCAAGCAGTCATAGACAAGCATAATGCCCCAAACAAGCTTGGCTTGTGAAACTCCCCTACTTATGCGGTTGATGACCTTATAAACTTTGATGCTAGGCACTCTTCAACTTGGGCTATGAACAATTGCATGTATTCTGCTGAAATCGTATCAATTTCTTTTTCTCCAAGGCCTTTCCACTTCACTAAGAACTCGTGCTGCTTCTTTATTGATGATTTGAACTTTCTACGTGCAAGGATGACTTCTACTACTCTTCTGTTAGGTTGCACTATCTTCAGTGGTACTTTGGTTGACTAACTTCTGCTTGGATCTTTGGTGTCAGTGTTGAATGGCTTGAGGTAGCTGACATGAAACATAGGATGCACTTTCATCCAAGCCGGAGGATCATTCTTGTAAGAGGTCTTCCTGACTTTAGCCAAGATGGGGACTGATTTTTCATATTTGCGAAGTAGTCTCCTATCTTGACCTCGTAGTGACTTGATCTGTTCAGGATTGAGCTTAATAAGCGCCAAGTCACCCATGTCGAAGTGCGACGGTCTTTTTCCTTGATTTGCCCACTTCTTCATTCACTTGGAAGCTTTTTCTAGATAGGCTCGTGCAATCGCTGCATTTTGTCTCCATTCTTTGGTGAAGATGTATGCTCTTGGCTTTCCTTTGTACGACTCGTTCATTGAGTGAGGTAACAATGACTGTTGGCTTGTAATGAGCTCAAAAGGACTTTTGGTGGTTGCTGAGCTCTTTTAGGCGTTGGACTAGAGTAGAGACGTATCAAGTACTTGCACCCAATTCTTCTGATTGTCAGTGACAAAATAACGCAAGTAATTTTCTAGTAGCCCATTGAATCTCTTCGTCTGTCCATCTGTTTGCAAGTGGTAACTCGAAGAGATGTCAAACTGTGAACCAAGGATTTTGAAAAGTAATGTTTAGAAGTTGCCAGTGAATCTTAAGTCTTAGTCATTAAAAATATCTTGGGGAACACCCAATACTTCACACTATGTTCAAAAAACTATTGTGTTGTCTCCTCTGTCAAACAGTACTTCGGTGTGGGTATAAAAGTAGTGTACTCTGAATTCGGCATCTCCCACTCCGGGTAGGTTGGTGATGAAGTCCAATGAGATACTCCCATGGTTTGGGTTGGTATTGGTAAAGGCTTTAGAAACCTTGCAATCTTCTTTTGCTCTACCTTGTCTTATTGGTAGGTGAGACAAGTTTGGGTATACTTGACCACATCATCACGTATTTGTGGCTAGTAATACCTCTACTTTAGCAATGTCATCCTAGATGACTTGCTCATGATTGTAAAGCAATATGACGAGGAAAGTAATAGCGAAGGCAAACAAGACAATCCTTTCCCTAATTAAATCAATAGATGAAGTGCAATCTCGAAAAATAAGAGCAATTGTCTCTAGCTAAATGACCCATAAAACAGCAAAAACTTGAGACCAGAGACACCTCCCTAAACACCTAAAAGAAATCAACACAAAAGCCTCCAAAGAACTAGGGCACACCTAACACTCTCCAAAAAAACCAGAAAGCATGTTCCATAAATTCTAGGCAATAGAGCAACGAAGAAAGATATGAGGATTAGTTGTACAACTCGCAAACGCATAGGAGACAGAGCTGTACAATGTCTTATAATCTGCAACAAGTTGTTTGTGTTAACTCTACTAAGGATGGCCACCCATGCAAAAGCCTCGACCTTTGAAGGACTCTTTGCTTTCCACAAATGATTAAGAAGAGGAAAAGTTGAGACGAGTAAACCAAATGAGAATAAAAGATTTACTAGAGAATGCACCAGAAGCATCCAAACTCCCAACCCTGAAATCGATATAATATAGCTGTAAAGAAAGAACTCTGACAAACTGAGAAGCAAATGAAGCTCCTTAGCCTCCCTATCAATAAAATTCTTTAAAAAAGGAAACCCCAGGAGACATAATTTCTATCAAAAACAAAGAAATGATGTAAAGTAAGATGAGAAAAAAAGAAAAAAAGAAAAGAAAAGGAAAAACAGCAGAAAAAAACAATGCCTCCCAAGGGGCCTTTCCTTCATAATTGTTGGGGCCTGCCAACCTACTGATTTCCCTTTCTCTTCTCTTCATGACTGTTCCTTCCATTTCTATCTTCCCCACTCTTAATATTTATCCATTTTTTTTCCCCACATTAAATAGTAAAATCCATGATTTCCCCTTTGAAGCCAGCCACGGACTCCAGAATTTCCCAAAGCTTATCAACCTTCAGCTTACTCACCTCGAAGCTTCACGCAAATGACATTCGGATCCTTCTTCCCTTAAACTAATAACAGACATGCTGATTTTGCAGGGTGGATGAATGCTGTTTCCCTGCCTTAATCTTCAAAAACACCATCCTTGCTATTGCTGGACTCCTCCACAGCAAGTTCCCATCTGCTTCCTGCAATGATGTTCATCTAATTGAAACATCTGCCTCCACTGAAATTCCCTGTATTCTGAATTCTCAACACTTCATAGACTCTGAAATTGTTTGCTCTAGCCACCTTTTTCTCCTTATTGTCCTACCACCACTTCTTTTGTGCCCCAAATTCACTATTGAAGGTTTTTTGGCCCCATGTCTGGCCCATTGATGCTAGCAAGTTTCCACATTTTTCTTATTTGGTTTGGGCTTATCAAAAGGGCGTGAAGGCCTTTCAGAAATAAGATCCATTGGATCTTTTCCTCCTTCAGACAACAGGGGTTCTATCCCAAATATATTTTTCTTTCTTGGCTTTCTCTTTTCTGCCTCCTGGGCCTCTATAGCTTTTCAAGCCAAAAATTTTAGTGGCTTGCCTTTCCTTTCCTCGCCCATTTGAAATTCAAATTTAAGGCCTGCTTTTTAGAGCATCCACATGCTTCTCTCTATTAATCCAATCTCATCTCTTTCGTTCCCGTACTCCCTATTTCTCATGCATTATCTTTCCCGTATCTGCAGTTTCTTCATTCTTTGAGCTCTTCATCATAGGCGCTGGTCCACAACGGAGGTTTAACCATGATGAACTACCATGACTTTCCACTGAATCTAGTAATCTGGTGTTTTGCATCCTCACAGGAATGCTAGTCCAGTGTTGATATTAGCTTCTTCTTGTCTTATCAATCATCTGTAAATATCTCTCACACAAATTGTCAATGTAATTTTTTTTTATCAGAAAAAAGAAAATATATTAGCAAGGCATCAAAGGGATGCCAACCCGTGGTACAGTACAACAACCACTCTGAAGAGTGTTGCGAACATCAAGTATTACAAAATGATCATTTATAACTTTCCGACTAAGCCAGCTGGAGACAGCAACAATCCATTGGTCTTTGCAGGCTTGAATCGAAGTACATGAATCTTTGAAGGCTTTCTTATTTTCACACCAAAAGATGGTGAGAGGGATGAGGTTCAAAGCCTTTCACTTCTCCTTTGTGGCTTTGATGCATTTTCAATCCCAAATCTCCCCTCCAACTGAATTTGCTGTAACCCGCTGCTACCCAGTGAAGGAAATAGCCAGATTCCACAAGTTCCTGGTCTAGGGGCCGTGGAGAAGAATCTGGTTGACAGATTTTGCGTCAGCCATACAGAGAAAACACTAATTTGTGACTGTAAGCCCTCTTTTTTGCAGATAGTCACGGGTTAAAATATTTCCATGTACAGAATTTTAAGCAAAAAAGGCAACCTTTGAGGGGGCTGCTGTCCTCCAAATGTGAATCCAAGGGGAGTTATTGCAATTTGTTCCGCCAAAGTCCATTTTGGCTTGTTGGGGATGTCTTGGTGATGGAATTTGTAGAGAAATCTATAGAAGTAAGAGCGTGTGAAGTTCTCAATCTGCCACATTCCTTGTAAAAGAATGTCCTAGAAAATTCCTTGATCAGTGATTTGGAGATGACGACTGAGAAGGGCGTTTCTATGACAAGCCAAGCTGTGGATGGAAGGAAATGCAGCTCTAAGATTATGATTCTCACGCCACATCATGCTAAAAATAAACATTGGTCCCATTACCCACTTGAAATGTCACAAATTGGAAAAAATCATCCCATCCTTTGTTGATGAATTTCCATACTCCCACTCCATAGGGACCTCTTCTATTGTGTGTTGTCCAATCATTGTGCTCGGCCCAAATTTAAAAACAGTAATATCCCACCAGAGGTGGTCTTTCTCCTTCATGAACCTCCATAACCATTTCTCGAGTAGGGCTTTATTGAGAGTGAGGAGGGATTTCAACCCCACCTCCCAAACAAATGGGTTTTTTGACCACTCCCCATCTAACAAGTTGATACTTAAACTTCTTTCCTAGGCTTCCCCAAAGAAATATTCTCTGAATTCCTTCCATTCTCCTAGCAAAATGCGATGGAGTTCGAGGATATGAAGGGGGTCATCTTCACAATAAATAATAGTATCATTTGCGATAAGAAGATGAGAAACTTCTGTAAGCCTTCCATTTATGCAGACCTTGAGACCTTTAAATATTTCTCCTTAAGTAGCTTTCATCAGCATGAAGCTAAGCACCTCCATGACCAAAATAAACAAAAAAGGGACAAAGGATCTCCTTGTCTCCAGCCTCTTGAGGAGTGAAAGGAATCAAAAGGGCTGAGAAGCTTGGGATTTTGATGCATTGGGCAATCCAACTACACCATAGCTCCCCAAAGTCCATTTTCTTGAGGTGATAAAGAAGGAAGTTCCACTTGACATGATTGAATGCTTTTCACTATATCTGGTTTGCGCACTATTCCCCTTTTTCCCTCCTTTAGATGGGCATCCACCACTTCATTAGCAATAAGAGAAGGATCCATAATTTGCCTTCTAGTCACAAGCATGCTGGTAATGAATTTCGGAATTGCTTTTTTGAACCTCCCAACTGGTACTTTGGCAATGATTTTATAAATGCTTCCCACCAAGTTGATATGGTGAAAATCCTTGATGTTAGCAGCCCCAACTTTTTTTAGAACAAGAGTGACAAAGGTGGTGTTTATGCAACTGATGAATTTTCCGGATCTATGAAACTCCTCGAACGTGTTTAACAAGTCATGTTTGAGGAGGCTCCAATTAGCCTGAAAGAAAGCCAAGAAGAAACCATCCAGTCCAGGTGCTTTATACCCATTGCAATTTTTAATAGCTTGGAGGACTTCTGCTTCTTCAAATGGTCTCTTAAGCCACCCTGTAGTAGAAGAACTGAGAGATCTAAAATTGATGCCATCCATTGTAGTTCTCTAAGCCTCGGGTTCAGTGCAGAGGTCTTTCTAAAAATCACGAATATCTTGCCTAAAATCCTCTTCCCTAGTTAAGGTGATTTCCCAATTTCAATGCTGAATAAGGTGTTACTTCTATGGCGAGCGTTTGCTGTCCAATGAAAGAATTTTGTATTATGCCCCCCTTCTTTGAACCATAAAGCTCTAGATTTCTGCTTCCAAGATATCTTTTCTAGATTCTTAACCTCGTTTAATTCCTTCTTAGCATTGGCTCTCTGTTCATTATCAAGACTCTAGATTTATTCTTGCTCATCAATCTCTTTGATGCCATTAAGGATAACAATCTTCTTCTCTTGGACATTCCCAAAGGTGTTTTTGTTCCATATCTTTAGCTTTTTTTTTATTTATTTCAACTTTGAGACAAGCACAAAACTGGCCTTCTCTATAACTAGAATAGAAGACTACCAAGTTTTCACTAACTCCCTGAAGTCATCGTGTTTTAACCACATATTCTTAAAGCGAAAGGGGGTTAGCCCCCATTTAATTCCCCTCGTGTCAAGGGAGACAGAGAAATGATTTGAGATGGGCCTAGGAAGTAGACTCGGAATCACGTGAGGAAAATGAAGTTCCAATTCAACCATCTTAGGAACCTATCTATCCTTGAAAAGGAAGGTGGCTCCTTGGAGTTGGACCAAGTGAAATTGCCACCAATGAGAGGGAGATCATTAAGGGCATTCACATTGAAAAAGTCAGGGAATTCTCTTAAGCTGCTAGTCTCAAGGCTACCCCCACTTCTTTCATATGGATACACAATCATATTGAAATCACCTCCAATAACCCAAGGAGCATCCCATCTGCTCCTAATCTCGAAGAGTTCATTCCAAAAAAGAGAGGTAGCCTTGTGAAAATCCATACACCCTTGTGAAAATCCATTGAATGTTATCATTCATGCTTTTGAACAAGCAAGAGGCTGAGAAGGAGTTTATGGAGTGGTCCAACAATTCCACAACACTAGGCTTCAACAAGACTAGTATACCCCCTTAGCTACCTACTGCTCCAAGGAATATTCAATAACAGGTATCTTGGTCTCAAAGGCCATTGATCAAGAGCTGCTCCATCGCCTCTGCCTTAGTTTCTTGCAAGCATACCACAGCACCCCTCCGATCCTTAAGAAGGGACTTGATTACACTCCTCTTGGATTTGTCGTTGAGACCCCTCACATTCCTGGAAATGATTTTTCTTACATGATTTACCATGAAAGGCTTCGGCTACTGCATGCCTCTTCTATTTCTGAGCATCCTCCTATTTTTCCATAGTTCACTGTACATTCTAAGAGCTTTAAATTTTATTCGTATCCAACTTTCTAATACTGCCTGCAGGTTTTTCCGTGATTGCTTTCCATTTCCTCTCTTCTCTTTCTTTTAGTATCCTCAAACAATTGTAAAGCTGTGTCTTCAAATCCTTTGAAGGACATGCCTTTGGTTTTTGCTTATCGATTTCAGCTTCTGAAGAACCCAAATAGAAATCTGATTCTTGAATTGTGCACTATTTGAGTCCAAGTCATTCAAAGTCTCAAAATTGGCCCTATCAATCAAATCCTCAAAGTTGGGATTGGTACACAAGTGTCGTAGCCAGCACTAGGGGCTGGGACAAGGGCTAGTCTTAATGTATCATTTGGGGAATTAGGGGTTCCTGCTCCAAAACCGTCTCCTCCTGAGTCTCAGCTGCCTGTGAGGGGAGGTCTTGAGGGGGACAGCCTTCACAAAGTGGGCTAACTTTTTGGCAGCTTCAAAAGGACTGTCATGTAGCTTAAAGGGAGAAGGGATTGGACTTTGAGTGGTCAAGTGAGATTGCAAGGCCGAAAATATCCTCTTATCTGTAGCTCCAAGGCCCAAGATAAGGTCCACATTGACATCCTCAAATGAGACAAAGGCTTTGGAATTGCCTTTGTCTTGCTTAAGGAAATCCAAAGAGTCGCCTGCAGCACTGCTCTTCTCCCCCACAACATTTGCAAAGGATCGTTTATGCTTACTCGTCTTCCCCACCACATGTGGGTTGGATGTCAAGCCGCCACTCAGCAGTAGACTCAAAGACTTGCCACAATGAGGGCAAGGGCAGAATGAAGCTGATCTGTTGAGAATTGGGTTCGAATCCATTGGGGAGGCTGTCGACTTCTTCTCCACCTGCTGAATGACTGAAGATGTTGGGCCTCTCTGTCGGAGGAAAAACACTGCAGGCCAGCTTGGCTGCTGAGGAGGAGATCTTCATCCATCCCTTGGATTCAAACCTCTCCAAAAATGCAAGGGTTCTCCAACCACTGCTGTTGGTCTCCGTAAGGGCAAGGTAGTTCCCAAACTTTTTTGAGTTCAGTTCCAAAGTGAGGGTTCTATCCTTGTTCCTTGTTCAATGAAACCAAGAATTTGCCTGGGTATGGATTTTTTTTGAGCCCAAAATTCTTCCCAAGATTCTAGAAACCAACACCTTAAACTGATTGAGGCCAAGCTCCAACCCTGTGGACTTCTGCTACTTTAGACCACCAATTGAGCTGGAATATGTGATACCTTCTGGTCCATCTTCGCCTGTTCTAAAATGAGTATTGCTTCCTTTTTGAGGGGAACTGAAATGGTAGCAAATTTTCAAGCATTTTCTCACCAACCTCAGTTGGAATTTTCCATTCCCTGTTTGTCCAATCTGTCACTTCATTTGCTGTTGGAGGTTGCCCAGGGTCTCCAACAAACCTTCCAACTAGAGCACTGCTAGGGTGCTCGATTCTAGAAGTGCGGGACTCCAATTATAGGTGAATCAGGTTCCTCCCTTAAGCTTGTCATTTGGCCTATCAGTTCCCACAAACTCCTTGTACTGTTTTGTCCTGTCATGTGTATTTGGTTGTTTTCCTTCTCTGACAATACCCCTAAAAACTTGCTCCGCTGTCTTCACAGCCATCATTGTGTCCTGCTGTGGTATCCTATGGCCTGCCTCCATTAGTTTCCACTACTTTCAAGAGCTGCCTTCGTTTATTTTTTGCAAAGGCCCCATTGTTCTTCTTCCCATTTGTAACTTCCATTCCATCTCTGTAATTTCTTGACACAAGCTTTTCTGAACAGTCCAAAATCCACAACAGATTCCTTCTGTCAATCAAGGCCTGTCATAGATAGCTTGCTCCTCTTTTCATTAGCAAAAGCCTTGGTTGCTGAATGCCGTTTTTATTGATCAGATAAAAGGGTTGCCATTTGACCTCCACGACAAGCCTCTCACACTTCTTCATATAAACCTTGGAGAACTGATAGACAAGGCAGCGTTCTGTAATTCTTTGGAATATGGAAAATGGAAAGTTGAAAATGAATCAGTTTTGCGGCCCTATGTTTTGACCACTGTTTGGGATTCCTTCTACTTGCGTTCCATTTATACTATGGTATGAAAGCACCTGAAACTTCATCAAATGACACCAGATCTCCTGTTTTAGGTATCTTTTTGATAGAAAAAGAAGATGCATTCCTTATAGAGGAAAGAATGTACAAAAAGGAGAAGACGATCCTCCTACAAAAAAGTAGAAACCAAAATAGGCTAGACAACAATCAAAATAAAACCGCCTTCAAATCTTTCTGAGATCTGAGAAAGGCACCTCTTTAAAATAGCCAGCTGCAAAAGATCAAGAGAGAAGCCAAGTACTCAATCCTAACCCAAAGCTAAGTACCAGAATTCCTCTTCCCTGAAAAGATTTTTCATTTTCATTCAAATTCCCCAGATAACTGCAAAGATGTGACCAGTTGACGAGACTGAACCATCACCACTCTTTCTGAAACATGCTGTTTTTAGATATTTATAAACAATAATTAAGTTGGTTAGTCTGTTGTTCGAGATGCACGCATGGCTTCTCCAGCTACTTGGTGTAATAGTGACCCAAGTTAGCATAATACTTCATCTGATTTACAATCATTTCTGTTAGGCAGCTAATTTCTGTTAGGCAGCTAAGCATGGAGGTTTTTGACAGCTGTTTCAGTTTTTCCTTTTTGATGCTTTTGCTCCATATATCTTGAGGTCATGTAATACCTGCTCAGATGCTTGGCACTTGCGAATGTTTATTTAGGTTACTCTGAATTCTGTGGTGTTTTTATTTATTTGTTTATTAATTTTTGGCCAGGCCTATGCTTTAAATTGTCATTGCCAATCTTTCCTTTTTATATGAACATATTGTGAAGCTTGGTGCTTTGAGGAATTACAGGAGTGTTTGCCTTCTCTTGCATCTAATGATGCTTAAAATGACCCAAACAATCTCTTTTGAACTGTTTTTGCAAATTGGTGCTGAACATTCATTGTTAGTGGGTAATTAGGCTGCTTCAAAATTTCATTATTTATGTAGGATGCAATGAGTTACTGCCACCATGCTATCGCCCTTGTGATTTTAATTAGCAAAAAACTAATGCACTTTTTTGTGACTTTATTGTTGGTTTGCTTGTCACAAGTAAAATAGTTTGGTTATCATTTAAGGTGGTATTTGATAATTGGAAATCAACTCCAGAAATTGGAATCAGAATGATTGATTTTCATTCCTAACGTTTGTTTTACAGTAATCTTATTCCGATTCCCATTCCATGGATTCCTTCTTTTACTTACATTTTGATTATTGACTTTTACTCCGGAATCAAATCCTAATTCTTGGAAACACATTATTTATCATAATATGATAATTTATATAATATAATATAATACATTACATAAATTCTAAAAAATAATATTAATATTATGATATCATTATTAATATTTAAAATATTATTATATATTTTAATATTAATATTAATCCATCATTATTAATATTTTTTATTATATATAATAACATTATAATATATAAAAATTAATAGAAAAATATTAGATGTTAAAATATTATGATATACTTATGGTATGATTATTGATTTATTATATTTTTATTTATAATCTTAAAAATAAAATAAAACAAAATAAAATATTTATTATTATCATCAATTAAAAATATATAATAATATAGCTTAATGATGATATAGAATTGAAAAAAAATATAATACTATTGCATACTAAATATTCGCAGGCACATGTATAATGTAATATTATATATAATATAATAAAATATATTATATAAATTTGAAAAATAATATTAATATAATACTCTATAAAATATAATATAATATATATTACGTAAATCTAAAAAATAATATTAATATTAGGACACCATTAATTATAAATATATAATAATATATTATATATTATAATATAAAATATTTTAACCATTATTATTAATATTTAAATTATATATAATAATATTATAACACATAAAATAATAATATAGTTAAAACAAAATAATAATAATAATAATAAATAAGATAAAATATAATACACAAATTATAGTCAAGTACATGATTATTATAATGAGTTTATTGTAAAAAATTATTTATTATATGGCTTAATAAAATAATATTATATAATAATTATATTTATAATATTATTATTTCATATTAAATTAATTGTATAAATTTTTTATACTAACTAAACTCATTTCTGATTGTTATTTCTATATATATCAAACACTGCAATATAATTTCGATCCCTATTCTGTGTCAAACCAAATATGAGAGATGAGTGACATTCCGTTTCTAATTCTAGTGAATTCCGATTCCAACTGTGAACCAAACGCTGCCTAAGACCTAAGTGCCTGTTTTTTAGTCCTCATTTGTAGGAGCAATTTGGTCAATGCAAATCATCTACTGTTTCTTGATGAATAACTAAGTAAGTATGCAACTTTGACCATTTCATGAACCAAAAGCCTTTACTATTTTTGTTTGAAGTTTTGACTGAACTAAGCCCATGTACTCCTCACCTCGAATGCAAATGGGTGCAAATATTCAGGTGTAGCTGAGACAGATCATTGTAGGAGCCATGGTACTTGACAGCGTGATATCTTCTCCTCATCGAAGATCACAGAATCAGAGTGTCTTTTCTTCACCAACAATTAGGAAACAATTCCAAGCACGGGATGAATTAGGGAGCTGGTCAACACTCTTCCAGAGGCACCGTTTCCTTCTAACAGCTCTTGTCCTCCTGGCTGTCCTCTGCACTGTTTATCTCTATTTCGCTGTCACTCTAGGGGCTACTGGGTCCTGTGCTGGGTTGACAGGTACTGAAAGAGATTTGTGTCGTTTGGAGCTCGAAAAATCTTCTGCTTCCAAGGGAAAATTAAAATTCTTTTGATAACTAGGTGATAAATTATAATCCATCAACAGCATTATCCTTTTTAGTAATTTCCCCCCTTTTTGTTTTCCTAGTTGGCCTGAGAAGAGGGTAGGGTTCAGGTTGGGTTTCATAATTTGGATATGTAGTTTCTCCTAGCAGGGCTGTATTGGTAAGGACATTTGTCCAGTTATATATGTGAAATTTCTCTAAGTTGTATAACCACAACAATTATATTTATTGCGAGGAAACAAAAAGAAAAAAAAATAAAAATCTGTAGCTTTGGAGAATTCATGTTTCATCATTGAGCACTTGCTTGCTGGATTCTCTCTCTCCGCAGGTTGGGCACTGACTGGGAAGTTCTATCAGCCTGTAATTAGTTGCATTTGTACGAACCCCCTTGGGGAAGCCCAGCTCTACGGTTTGTGCCTCAACTTTTTCCTTTTAGTTTTTGTTACTTTGTTTTGTTTGGTCATCTTTGAAGGCTGACTTATCCGTGCTGTGCTATGGAAATGCCAATGGCACTTAGAACGCAAGAGTAGAATGGAATGCATCTATATATTTTTACATATTGGTCAATTAATTTTTCATTCAACCCAAGCATTCCATTCCAGTACATTAGTGTTGATACTTGAGAATGAAATGAATAAAATAGAATTAGTCTTTATATTATAATGAATTGACAATGTCATTATAATAAATTATTGATAAAAGTGGTATTGTTATTGTGACGATATTATTTATTTTCTAACATTCTTAAAAGCTACTTTTGAACTTGTAACTAAAGAGGTGCCTGGTTCTAGTCACATTCTAGGATTTTGAGGAACGTCGTAGACTATTTGGTCCGGGGCATCATACAGTTGCCATTTTTGATTACACACGGATTAATTTCAAAGAGTGGTTTTAAATGCGTTTTCTAGCGCGCTAATAAAAATTTCAATGCGAAAAATAAAGCTTTTTGTCATCTGAGGTTTTTTCGCATTGCTCCTTTGTTCTACACCCTTTCATATTGTTGGTCGCTCAAGCAATTTTTATCATCATTTCTCGAGGAGGCGGATTTTCCCTCTTGATTTTTAGGTCCATCTTCACCATCGTCTTCCCATCTCATCATAAATAAATAAATAAAAAGGGATTTTCCTTTCATTGAACATTTTTAACACTAGTGAATTGTACACATTTTATGTACGAGTCCTATATGTATTAAATAATTGAAAAGACCTATTAGAGTATATATTTGAGAGTCACTCAAGGTCACTGTGTATTAGAGTAAGTAGACGTATACTTGGGATTGAGCAGAAAGGATAAAGAAAAAAAAAAAAAAAAAGAGTAACAATTCAATAAAGACATATATTTTGAAAAGAAATATGTACAACAATATAAGTCATGAAGACCATAGTTCAATATGCAATTCTTTCAAGAAAAAAATTCCTAAAAGTAGGTAAGAACGTGAGGATAGATGATTCTATTTCACATTCTTTGTGCTAAATATTTCTTAATGAAAATTGCGCAAGTGCTAATCATGTTTAATATTTTTGGAGTAGACCACACATCAAAAAATCATGAGGGGGAGAAAGGTAATGTTTTTCTTAAACAATAATCAATATATAGTTAATTTTAATTAGTTTTTATTACTGAATTTTTCTTCTTGTTTACCAAGTAGAGACCTATATTATGTGTACATATAATGCCTTTTTTCAAAGGAAGTTATTTTTCACATGCAAATGCCCAAGGTAAAAAAAAAAGAACCAAGAAAAAAAATGATAAAACAATAAAATAAAAAGTGCCTAAAAGTGTGATACTACTTGAAGTTAAAGAACTTATGAATAATTCCTGACCTCCCACCAAATTCCTCACCAAACTTATACCAAATTTCTTGATATACCCAACCTTGTCAATCACATAATTCAATAAAAGCAACATTAATATGTGTGCATGCATATGAGAGAGAGAGAATAATATTTCTCTTGAAACAACCTTACCTCGTGCATAATTGTCCGTCATTCTAAGAAGCTATATGTTGTGCAAAGATATCAACGTGTAGCAGAAACAAAAATCGATCGGATCATACAATGTAACAACCAACGATGAACAATACAGACACAATCAATCACACAGATAATAAAGGAAAGTAAATAATCAATGACATAAGAGATTACGTGGTTCGACAATGTGCCTACACCCACGAGAGCAAATGACTGAATTTTACTATCTCATCAAACAAATGTTACAATATTGTGTATATGCTAACCCTATGCGTACATAAGGCTTATAAAGTTCCTAAAATATCCTTATAGTAATCCCCAAAGGAAAATCCTCTGAAATTCCCAATCTAGTGATCTTCCCGATTCAAAATCTGTGATCAACACTGAATAAGATCGTCGACAGTTTTAGCATACGGTTTAATACTGAGCCTGAAAGACTATGACTAAAACCGTCAACGGTTATCTCTCGAGGCCTAACTGTTGACCAAACTGTCGATAATTTCCTCCTGCAGCCCAACTTCCTTGTTATTGCTTTACCATGCTTTCCTCGTGTATGTATTCCATTCAATATGAGCCGTACACTCCAACAATCTCCACCTTGACGAATATTCATCCCTTAGGAGAAATACAAAATCATAACACATAGCTCCACCTGGGTCAGTAGATTGGGATGCCTCCCATCTAGCACCTGGAGATGTTAAACAAGTCCAAGTAATGCTTGAACTTGTCCGTTGTAACAGGTTTTTTCAACATATCTACTGTATTCTTAGACGTGTGAACTTTGTCAAATAGTAATTCACTAGAAACAACCAGTTCTATGATCCTGTGAAACCGCACATCTATGTGCTTAGTCCTTCCATGATACACTTGGTTCCTCGCCAAATAGATGACACTTTGATTATCATAATGCAATTGAACTCCACCTTACCAGATACCTAGCTCCTTGACCAATCCTGGAAGACACAATGCTTCCTTGGCAGCATCAATCACTTCTATATATTCCGATTCAGTAATAGATAAAGCAACAAGTGACTACACCATGGATCTCCAACCAATAGACCCTCCCACAAGGGTGAACACGTATCCTATGGTAAACCTCTTGTTATCCAAGTCCCCTGCATAATCTACATCCACATAACCTACCACTAAAGGGTCACCCTGTTGTTTGCTGAACATAATGTCATAGCTTGTTGTACCCCTTAAGTATCTAAGAATCCACTTGACTGCATCCCAATGTTGTCGACTCATATTTGAAAAGAACTTGCTCACCATACTGACAACTTGTGCCAAGTCCGGCCTTGTACGTACCATGACATACATCATCCACTCCACTACACTGGTATAGGGGACTTGACATGTCATGAATGTCATCATCCGTCTTTGGGTATTGGGCGGTAGACAACCTAAAATGATTCTCTAACGATGTACTCATCGGTTTAGCATTAACAATGCTAAACCTCTCCAACACATTCTCTATATAATTGCCTTGAGATAACCACAGTCTCCTTGCAGCTCTGTTCTTGCGAATCTCCATCCCAAGAATATTTTTGGCCGCATCCAAATCTTTCATGTCAAACTCTTTACTCAACAAAGTCTTCAACTGATTTACCTCAGTCATATTCCTTGCAGCAATCAGCATGTTATCAACATAAAACAACAGAAATATGAGTGAATTGTCCTCAAGACTCTTCACATAGACGCAACAATCATACTCACACCTCTTGTAGCCAATCCAGATTATGTAGGAATCGAACCATTTGTATCACTGCCTCGAAGACTGCTTCAGCTCCTAAAGTGATTTCTTCAGTTTACAAACCAAGTGCTACTGTCCAAGTTGACTAAATCTTTCTGGTTGTACCATGTAAATCAGTTTCTCCAAATCACCATAGAGAAACGTTGTCTTTACGTCCATATGCTCCAAATACACGTCATAATGCACTAGTAGTCCCAACACTACCTCGATGGAAGTGTGTCTAGCCACATGAGATAAAATTTTATCATAATCAACTTTTTTCCTCTAAGTAACCCTTTGATACTAACCAAGCTTTGAACTTCTCTCTTTATTTTTTTTGACACCGCTTCTTTATTTTTATACACCCATTTGCATCCTATCGTCCTCTTCCCTGTTGGAAGCTCCACCAACTTTCACGTCTGGTTCTTATGCAAGGGCTCTATCTCTTCTACCATAGCGCCCATCCATATACTTTTTCCCTAGTTGTGCACCGCCTCCTAAAAGGTAGTAGGATCCCCGCAACTACTTACACGTGCATAAGACACCAGATCATCAAATTCGTGCCTAGGCGGTGACCTAATAGTGCATCTACGTCTATTTACGGCTATATTGCGCTACGGCTAGTCTCCTAAGCTAAAACTCTACCCGCACCACATGTTCATTGCTGCTGCAGTTTTTTGCACTTGTTTCTCTTCTTCTTTTTGAGTACGCTACAATATGACTTTCTTATCGAAAACCATATCTTTACTAATTACCAACTTGTTTGCCTTCGGATCCCATAACTTGAACCCTTTCACCCCTCTGATACCCCAAAAAGATGCATCGTCTAGATTTTGCATCAAGCTTCGATTTCTCCTCACTAGAAATGTGCACATAAACTAGACATCCAAATACTCTCAAACTGGAGTAGTCTACCTCGCTTTTTGTCCACACCTCTACAACTTTCTCATCTAGTGCTGCTCTTGGTGATTTGTTAATTTGGAAAACACCATATTTACTGCCTTTGCCTAGAAGTTCTTCACGAGCCTTGCATTCAACCTAAGACACCGAAACCTTTCTGTAATGATCCCAAATATATATATATATATATATATAAAATATAATATAATATAATATATAATATATACATACATATATAATAATAATAATAATAATAATAATAATAATAATAATAATTATAATCATGTAAAAAGGATATGGATGCATTCAAAGATCATATTGAATTTCAAAATTCAATCCGATCACATGTGGAGGTTAATGCAGCCCCCCCTGCGAGCCTCTTTCTTTTCGTTATCCGTCTCTCTCTCTCTCTCTCTCTCTCTCTCTCTCTCTCTCTCTCTTATTTTTTATTTTATTTTATTTCTTTTCTTAATCCTTAAGTAATTTATGAAATTATGAAAATACCCTTCCTCCAATTCCCGAGAGTTCTCAATTCATTTTTCATTGAAAATTTTAAAAAAGGAATTGAAAGAAAAGTGAGGAAAAAAAATGAGTGGTGGGTGGAGAATTTTTATGTACTTAAAATTCTCACTCTTCCACTCTTTCCTAACTCATTCTAGGGATTCATCTTTAAATCATATTAGAGAAGTAGATCAAGGTAAGTGAGCTTGCTTATGTCAAATTTTTATTAAATATATATCAAAGTTTATTTGTAAATGGGTTGGATTATGTTAGTCTTCTAATTTACTATATCTAATTTAAATTGACATACAGGAATTGGATTATATCCGTTTTAATTCAAATATACCTGATTTAAATTAACATACGGGGATTGGATTATATTCATTTTAATTTAAGTATAACTGATTTAAATTAAAGTACAAGAATTGGATTATATCCTTTTTAATATAAGTATACCCGATTTAAATTAAAGTAGAAGAATTGGATTATATCCATCTTTAATTAAATATACCTGATTTAAATTAACGTAAGGGGATTGGATTATATCCGTTTTAAATCAAATATACCCGATTTAAATTAACGTACGGGGATTTGATTATATCCGTTTTAATTCAAATATACTTGATTTAAATTAATGTACGAGAATTGAATTATATCCAGTTTAATTCAAATATAACTGATTTAAATTAACGTACGAAGATTAGATTATCTCCGTTTTATTTCAATTATACCTAATTTAAATTAAAGTACGGAGATAGGATTATGTCCTTTTTTGCTTAAATATACCCAATTTAAATTAAAATATGGGGATTGGATTATATCATTTTTTATTAAATATACTTGATTTAAATTAAAAGTACGAGAATTGGATTATGTTTGTTTTTATTAAATATACTTGATTTAAACTAAAAGTACGGGGAGTTCGTGGAATTGTTTTAAAGGAAGTATTTTAATCCACTGGGGGTAAATAACATTGTTATAATTAACAATAAATAATTAGCACGCAAATCGTGTAGCACGAGCTTATTTTAGTACATATTAAATAAATGAGCAATGATGGAACTTTTATGATGTTATATTACTTGTTTTATAATGAATAATGATGGAATTTTATTTCATGTTTTATATTGAAAAATGATAAGATTTTTTATGATACTATTGTATTGCATAAATTATAATGATATGTTTTAAGAACCCTGATGGCTTGACGATTATGATGCTCGGTACCTTAGCTTACAAATGATTTTACAGATTATGAGTGCACCCACTCTATTTACAGAGTAGTTTTATATGACAGTTGATTTCTCCTGAGTGTACACTTGGATCAGACCAGGACTTAATAGGAAAAATCACACTTAATGTTGATATTTGATTTAATTTGGTCGGCCAACCAGGTAAGTCAAGTTTTTGGATTGTACAACTCAGTCATGGAGGTAAACATGACATATAACTATAAGCCAAAAAGAGTTTTTTTTATACATATTTATATATTTATGTGATCAAGGCTATTTAATAGGCCTAAATGATTATTTGAAGAAAAAGTATGCATATACATATATATATACATGGGCACATTTAAGGGCCTACACGATAATTTACAGTAAAGAAAAATATATAGATATTTATATATGTGAACAGGGCCCCATTTAGTAGGGTTAAATGATGATTTACGGGAAAAGTAAAAAGGGAAATATATATATAGATATATGCATACGGTTATTTAGATGAAAATAATACAAAAATGATTTACAATTGTTCAAATGCAGTTTTTAATAGTTATAGTATTAAATATTAATTATTGAATGAATTTTTACACTCTAAAGCTCATCTTATCCACACACTGATAATAATCTTTCTTACTTACTGAGCATCTTCTCACCCCAATTATTATCATATATTATAAATACCTTGAGGAGCATACCAGAAAATCAGAGTGGCGTAACAAAAAATTGAGTGAGATTAGAAAGAGCTATTTAAGATAAATATTAAATTGATTATATTTTTAATGTTTTGGAATTTTTAAGAATGAATTTTGATATTGGAGATATTGTTATAATAAAGTTATTTAGTACTCTACTATAATTTGTATTTGAGGTTTTATTTACTTCTACTATTATAATAATTATAGAAAATAACACCTTAGACCTTACCGAATTCGGGACGTTACATTTTGTTATCAGAGCTTAGGACATAGGTTCTGTAGATTTTAGGAATAATTTTACCAAAGCATAGACGCAAACCATAATGAGAGTAGGAATGGGTAGGTTAGGATATTTTTAAATCTATCATTTTGTAACAATAGATTTTATTAAGAGTTATATTTAGCCCAGGAGACAGGTTTGGGGCATTACATTTTCGTATTAAATAATTTTATAGAGCATAAGCATAAACCATGATAAAGGTAGGAATGTGTAGGTTAGGATATTTTTAAATCTATTATTTTATAACAATAGATTTATATTTAAAGTTATATTTAGCAAAATTTTGAAGATGAAATTTTTATAAGGATGTGAGAATGTGATGAGCCCAAAAATATATATACATGATTAGTGTAATAATCATAAAAAATTAATTAATTAATTAATTAAAAATTAAATTATTAAATAATAATAATAATAATGTAAAAAGGATATGGATGCATTCAAAGATCAAATTGAATTTCAAAATTCAATGTGATCACATTGGCGGTTAATGCAGCCCCCCTACGAGCCTCTTTCTTTCCTTTGTCTCTCTCTCTCTCTCTCTCTCTCTCTGTTTCCTTTATTTTTTATTTTATTTTATTTCTTTTCTTAATTCTTAAGTAATATATATAATTACAAAAACATCCTTCCTCCAATTCTCTATAAATAGGAGAGTTCTCCTTTTGTTTTTCATAAAAAATTTCAAAGAATGAATTGAAAGAAAAGTGAGGAAAAAGATTTAGGGGTGAGTGGAGAATTTTTATATTCTTAAAATTTTCACTTTTCTACTTTTTCCCAACTCATTTTAGGAATTTATCTTTAAATCGTATTAGAAGAGTAGATCAAGGTAAGCGAGTTTGATTATGTCATATTTTTATTAAATATATATCCAAGTTTATTTGTAAGTGAGTTGCATTATGTCAGTATTTTTATTTAATATACATGATTTAAATTAACGTACAGAAATTGTATTATATCCATTTTAATTCATTTATACCTGATTTAAATTAACGTATGGGGATTGGATTATATTCGTTTTAATTTAAGTATACCTAATTTAAATTAAAGTATGAGAATTGGATTATATATGTTTTAATTTAAGTATACTTGATTTAAATTGAAGTACGGGAATTGGATTATATTTGTCCTTATTAAATATACCTAATTTAAATTAACGTACGGGGATTGAATTATATCTGTTTTAAATCAAATATACTTGATTTAAAATAACGTACGTGGATTGGATTATATTCGTTTTAATTCAAATATACCTAATTTAAATTAACGTACAGGGATTGGATTATACCCGTTTTAATTCAATTATACATGATTTAAATTAAAGTATGGAGATTGAATTATATGCTTTTTTACTTAAATATACCTGATTTAAATTAAAATACGAGGATTGGATTATATCCGTTTTTATGAAATATACCTGATTTAAACTAAAAGTGCCAGGACTACGTGGAATTGTTTAAAAGGAAGTATTTTAATTCACTCGGTAAATATCAACGTTATAATTAACAATAAATAATTAGCACGCAAATTGTGTGGCATGAGTTTATTTTAGTACATATTAAATAAATGAGCAACGATGAAATTTTTATAATGTTATATTACTTGTTTTAAAATGAATAATGATGAAATTTTATTACATGTTTTATATCGAGAAATGATGAGATTTTTATGATACTATTGTATTGCATAAATTATAATGGTATATTTTAAGAACCCTGATGGCTCGACGATTACGATACTCGGTACCTTAGCTTACAAATTATATTACAAATTATCTCAGTGGTACCCGGCACACTGTTTATGCACAGAGTAGTTTTATATAGCAATTGAATGTTCTCCTGAGTAGCATACTCGATCCAAAAGGCCCAACCAGTACTTAATAGGAAAAATCGCACTTAATGATGATGTTTTGTTAGGAACACAAAGGGAAATATATAATTTTTAAAAATTGCATTTTAACAATTTTAAATCATTTATAAATTATTTTCATCTAAATAACTGTATGCATATATATATATATATATATATATTTAATGCTATAATTGTTAAAAACTGCATTTTAACAATTTTAAAAGAATTTATAAATGATTTAAAATTATTAAAATGTAGTTTTTAACAATTATAGCATTAAATATTAATTATTGAATGAATTTTTACACTATAAAGCTCATCTTAGCCATACACTGATAATAATCTTTCTTACTTACTGAGTGTCGTCTCACCCCAATTATTATCATACATTACAGATACCTTGCGGAGCATATTGGAAAATCAGAGTGTCGTAGCAGTAGCGTGAGTGGGATTAGAAATAGCTATTTAGGATAAATATTAAATTGGTTATATTTTTAATGTTTTGAAATTTTTAAGGATGAATTTCGATATTGGAGATACTGTTGAAATAAATTTACTTAGTACTCTGGTAGAATTTCTATTTGAGGTTTTATTTACTTCCGCTATTATAATAATTATAGAAAATAACACCTTAGACCCTACTGGGTTTGGGGCGATACACTTTCAACTATGGTTTAGTTCATCCTTTCTGTCACACCATTTTATTGTGGTGTCTTGTGTACTATAAAATTTCTCCTTATGCCATGCTACTCGCACAACTCCATGAACCTCAAATCAGTGTATTCATTTCTATTATCTGACATGACTCATTTGATTTTTCTCCCAGTTTGGTTATCTACCTCAACTTTCCATAATTTAAACTTGGCAAATGTCTCTGACTCATGCCGCATGAAGTACACCCACACCTTTCATGAGTAATCATTGATAAAGCTTACGAAATACATATGCCTCCTTTGTGATGCTACTCTCATTGGCCTCCAAACATTTGAATGAATGTAGTTAAGAATTTCCTTCGTCTTGTGCGTGGCTCCCATGAATTGTACCCTATTTTGTTTTCCAAGCACATAATACATGTAGAATTTTAGCTTGCATGATTTGATCCCTTTCAAAAGATTTCTCTTATGAGGCTCGATCATTCAATGTTCTCCCATATGCCCTAATCACGTACATATGCCACAAGATGGTATTGTCTAATTCATACTATGTAGCTGCAACTCCATTGACAACTATGGTGCCTAACTGTGTATAAATATTCTGTGGTACTTTCTGCGCCTCTATCACGATTAGAACACCCTTACTCACCTTTAGTACCTCACCTTCAAACTTGCAACTAAACCCATTACAATTTAAAGTGCTTAATGAAATCAAATTCTTCCTTAACTCCGTTATATGCCTAACATCGCATAACGTCCTCACCACGCCATCATACATTTTGATTCTAATGTTCCCCATTCTGACAATTTTGCATGAAGTATCATTTCCTATTAGAACAGAAATAAAATTTACCAATTTGTAAGTGGTGAACCAGTCTTTGTTGGGAGTCATGTGATAAGAGCATACCGAATCTAAGATCCAAGAATATGAAAGACCATATGCACCGGATGAGACTGAAAGCATATCACCATCACCGTTCCTTGAGTCTCATTTTTCCACTACATAAACCTTATTTATTTTCTGCATTCCCCTTCTTCTTCTCTTGACAACTCGATTTTATGTGCCCATTTTTCCCACACTTAAAACGCTGTACGTCCTTCCTTTTCCTAAAATTGAACCGAGCCTTATTGTTACTCTATCCACCCCGGAACTTACTTCTCCCACGATCCTGATTACGTTTCACCACAAGTCATTCACCTTGAGAATTATAATCGCTAGATTTCTTCCTCTGATGAAAACCCAATAGGGTACTCAGGATATCCTTCAACTCCAGAGTTTCTTTTCCCTATGTTAGAGTTGTAACCAGATTCTCATATGTAGGAGACGTAGGTAGGAAATTCAGCAGCATCAATGTCTTGTCTTCGTTCTCAAACTTCACATCAACTCGCTTCAGCTCACTGATGATTTGAGTGAATACCTTGATGTGTTGATTCAGATCCGAACCCTCTGTCATCTTAAGCCTAATTATACGTCAAAGTTACGTAATTAGGTATTTAAAAAGCGTTAATTAAATAGTGCAATTTTGTTTAAATGCCTAATTATGTATAATATTTTAATATTGAGCTTAATTCATAATATTTGAATTTTTATCCTATACTTACCTTAAATTTATGAGTTTTTGTGTTTAATTATTGTAGGTTCTTTTTTTTGGAAATTTAAAAGAGGAAAAAAAAAAAGAAAAAAAAAGTGTGAAACTCATGCAATGTTAAAGGGGCCGTGCAGGCAACAAGGAGCAAAGCCATGCATAAAGATGAGATGGGCCGAGAAGAAGAACAGCAGCGGTTGCTGCTGTGTGGAAGAACACTCATGGCCATCTCTTCATCTCTCTCTCTTATCTTGTTTGAATTTAATATTTATTTGAATTATTTTTATTATTGAGTTTAGTTTATTTTTATTTAAATTTATTATTTTAATTAAATTTTATTTAAAATATTAGTGTGTTGAATTTATTTTAATGTTGAAGGATTCCCATTCTCTCTCTCTCTCTCTCTCTCTCTCTCTCTCTCTCTCTCTCTCTCTTTTGAATTTAATATTTGTTTGAGTTATTTTTATTGTTGAGTTTAGTTTGTTTCATTTAAAGTTATTATTGGAATTAAATTTTGTTTAAGATATTAGTGTGTTGAATTTATTTTAATGTTGAGGGATTCTCATTCTCTCTCTCTCTCTCTCTCTCTCTCTCTCTCTCTCTCTCTCTTGTTTCTTTATTTAATTATTTTGTTTAAACTTCAATGTAATTTTAATATTTATTGAAACTTATTGTTGTTGGATTGATTTTCATTTAAGCTCATTTTAATGTGGATTTATTTTGTTTAAGCATTTAGTTGAGTTTATTTTTGTTTAGGCTTTTGTTTAAGTTTAGTTTATTTTTGTTTAAGACATTGTGGAGTAAGTTTATTATTTTGCTTGTTTAATTTCATTATTGTTTATTTGAATGCTTGAATGAGTCATTGAATTGATTATATTAGTTATATTAGGTTGACATAGTTGTTTGATTTGTCTAATTTCATTATAGTTAATTTATTATTTATGCATGTTATGTTTTTAGTTTAGGTTTTGCTTTATTTTAATGTCGTTACAAACTCTAAAAAAATCCAAAAATATGAATCTGAACTGTGTTTAGTAAATGTTTTTTTTTTTATTTTCTCCTTATTGTTTTAACGCGAGTTTGAAATTAATCTACATTCCCTGAGGAGACGATCTGACATTTTGGGTTAATTATTACGCGATAGAACTCCTATACTTGGGATAGCCTTTGTGTTGCTCATTTTAGAGTAAGTCAAGTTTTTGGCGCCATTGCCAGGGAATTGTCAGATTCAATTTCAAACTAGTATTTTTTCTTTATTTTGATTTTTCTCATAATCTAAAAATAAAAAAATAAAAAATCACAGAGTAGCTTTATCTCTGTTGCATTTTTGTGTGTTTTCTACTAAATTTGGTGAATGACTGTGTTTGGATTAATGTTTGATGCCTTAGATCAGAGACATTTCAAATAGATTATACAAAATTTCACATAGTATTAGTAATGACACACACAACATAGAGTCAGATAGTTCTTCTATCTCTTTTACAAGTGAGGATACTGAAATTGATTTATACAATCCTTTTATGGAAAAGAGTTTTGAAGAAACTATGGCTGCACCTGCACCACGCACTCTTAAAGATTTTTTGCAGCCCACACGAACCACTACACTATCATGCGTTGCTTTACCTAATGATGCACCTAATTTCACAATTAAGCATGAGATGTTGTTAGTGATACCTCAGTTCCACGGGATGGATTTTGAGAGTCCTTACTAACATTTGACAGACTTTGAGTTGGCTTGCATTACTTTCATTATTAGAGCTGACACTGATGAGTTTATTAAGTTTCATTTATTTTCTTTCTCTTTAAAGGATAAAGCAAAGATTTGGTTTAGTTCTTTGAGGCCTAACTCTATTTCTAGTTGGATTGATATATAACATGAATTCTTACATAAATTTTTTCCTTTTCAAAGAACCTAATTTTTGTAAGAGCAAATCAGACACTTTATGTAGAAAGGTAATGAGACTTTTCAAGTTTGTTGGGAACGATTTAAGGATTTGATAAACATTTGTCCACATCATGGGTTTGAGTCTTGGAGGTTAGTCAATTTTTTACACACAACTCTCACTCCTGAATGCAAACAGTTTGTTCAGACCATGTGCAATGGTGAACTCTTTTGCAAGGACTCGGATCAAGCACTCTTATTTTTTGATTACTTAGCTGAAAGTGCCCAATAATGGAATACATGATCTGATCAGGCACCATTGGCAGTACAACCTCTTAAAGCAATTGGTGGTGGAGGTAAATATGAAATCAAATCGGAAACTAATGTCCAGGCTCATATTGCTGCTTTGACTAGGAGGGTAGAGGTTATGGGATTAGAGAAGGTGAAAACTACAAAACTAGTTGAGGTGTGTTCTCTATGTGCCAATTCTAGTCATAAAAATCAGGATTGTCCGATTATGCCAGTATTATAAGAGAGTGGGTTTGATCAGATACAATCAGCGAATTGGGTTAACAGAGCACCAAATCAGCTTTTCTCTAACACTTATAATCCAAGATGGAAGAGTCATTTGAATTTTTCATGGAGGAATGATCAGATTAGTCAATCTTCTTCACAATTTCAACAACCTTATCAGTCTTATGCACCACTTTCTCAGCCGACGTGTCATCCGATTGCTCCTCAGCATCAATATTAGCCACATCAAATTTCTTAGAACTATCCACCCTCAGGATTCCAATACAATGCACCCGCTCCACTAAAGAAGTCTCTTGATGATAGCATGACATAGATAGCTAATACACTTAAACAATTTATGCAGATTCAGGTCACAACTAACAGTTAGAACACTCAGGCCATAAATGAATTGCGGGGCACCATTAATATGATGAGCACAACATCGAGTACCTTAGAGAAAGGGAAATTTTCGACACAACCCTAGCCTAATCCTCAAATATACCAGAAACAACAGCAATAGATACATAATGTCTCAGGGGATTCTATTGAGATAGTGAAGGCTATTATTAATTTGAGAAGTGGAAAAGAAGTTTCCTAACCTAAGAGACAAATAGTTGTCCTGGCACCTGAAATTGCAACTGAGACAGATGAAGCCAAAGAGAAATCAGAGGAAGCAAGCCCAAAATTGAAGAAGTTAGTTAATGTGGAGGCCGAGACTAGCAAGGAGTGCCGACCTGTAGTATCCTATCTTCAGAGGTTGACAGCTGGCTAGAAGAACAAATATCACAATGAGATTCAAGAAATATTCAAGAAAGTAAAGATTAATATTCCGCTTTTAGATGTCATACAACAGGTTCTTTCGTATGCAAAATTTTTAATGGATTTGTGCATAGTGAAGACGAAACTAAATGCAAAGAAGAAAACTTTCTTGGCAGAGCAAGTCAGCGCATTGATATTGAGTGAAACTCCTTAAAAGCTTAGGGATCCTGGTTCTCCCACTATTTCCATTATGATCCGTGAATCTCGCATTGGGAGAGCTCTACTTGATTTGGGGAGTAGTGTGAACTTGCTACCATTCTCAATATATGAGCAGTTGGGGTTAGGTGAGCTGAAGAAGACCTCCATCGTGCTACAATTGGCTGACAAATTAGTCAAGGTACCACGAGGTATTATTGAAGATGTGTTGGTTTAGGTGGACAAATTTTATCATCCAATGGACTTTGTAGTTTTGGATATGCAACAGCCAATCTCCACCATTTACTAGGCACCTATCATTCTTGGATGTTCGTTCCTTGCTACCTCCACTGCATTGATTAATTGTCGGAGTGGAGTACTGAAGCTCACATTCGTGAATATGACATAGGAGATGAACATGTTTAATGCCTGCAAGATGCTGAGTGGTTGTGATGACTGAGAGGTACATGCAATTGATTTGATAGATGACTTTGATATTTCATATTTGTTATCGGTACTTGATTCTGTTAGTGCATTTGAGGATGACTCTTCTGAGCAGCCTGATGTTTTTGATGAGACAGTTATTTTGTGTAGAGAGTTGACAGAGTCAGAGGGGCAGTGCATAGAGATAGATGGTTCCCCTCATTTATTAGATGCGAGTTACACGAGTAGTTGGTGTAAGCTAACTTTTGAAGTTCTTGACTTATCGGAAGTTATGAAGTCATCGGATGAAGAAGTTCCTACACTTGAGTTGAAGCCACTACCCGAGGACTTGAAGTATATATGTTTTTCTAGCCTGGTTAAAGGCATGCTTTCGGTGGTCATTTCCTCTCATCTCATTTCGAAGTAGGAAACCGAGTTATTATAGGTACTAAGACAACATCAAGGAACAATAGGATGGACTATTGCAAACATCAAGGGTATTGACCCTTCAATCTATACCCACAACATTTTTCTGGAAGGAGACGTGAGATCAGTTCATGATGCACAGTGGAGATTAAATCCCACCATGAAGGAGGTGGTGAAGAAAGGGGTGTTGAAATTGTTAGCTGCAGACATCATTTATCCTATCTCCAACAGTAAGTGGGTAAGCCCAACACAGGTAGTTCCTTAAAAATCTGGTTTTAACTGTTATTGAAAATGCTAGTGAAGAGTTAATCCCATCTAGGAAGGTAACATGTCGGAGAATGTGTATCAATTACTGTAAGCTGAATTTGGTTAGCCGAAAAAATCATTTCCCGTTACCTTTCTTGGATCAGATACTCGTTCCTAAAAAATCTGGTTTTAACTGTTATTGAAAATGCTAGTGGAGAGTTAATCCCATCTAGGAAGGTAACGGGTTGGAGAATGTGTATCTATTACTGTAAGCTGAATTCGATTAGCCGAAAAAATCATTTCCCGTTACCTTTCTTGGATCAGATACTCGAGAAAGTAGTTGGTAATGCTTTTTATTATTTTCTGGATGGTTTTCTGGATATTATCAAATTGTTGTAGCACTAGAGGATCAAGAGAAGACCACATTCACTTGTCCATTTGGTACTTATGCTTTTCATAAAATGCCATTTGGTTTATGTAATGCACCTGCTACTTTTCAGTACTGTATGCTGAGCATCTTTTCAGACATGTTAGATGATATGTGTGAAATTTTTATGGATGATTTTTTTGTGTTTGGTAAATCTTTTGATGTTTGTTTGAAAAATATAACTGTTGCCTTAAAAAGATGTGTAAAGAAGAATTTGTTGTTGAATTAGGAGAAATGCTAGTTTATGGTCAATAGTGGTTTGGTGCTTGGTCATCTAGTTTCTAAGCGTGGTATAGAGGTCGTCACAGTAAGGTAGAGCTGATTTCTCAGTTAGCTGTCCCTAGGATAGTGAGGGATATCCAATCTTTCCTTGATCATGCTGGCTTTTATAGGCGTTTCATTCAAGGTTTTAGTAGTATTTATAAACCAGTGTGTGCTTTATTACAAAATGATACTGATTTCTTATGGACTGATGAGTGCCAGCATGTCTTTGAGGCCCTGAAAAAACACTTGACAATTGTACATATTATACAACATCCTTGATGGGACTTGCCTTTTAAAATTATGATTGATGCCAATGATTTTGCTCTTGGTGCCATTCTTGGTCAAAGAGTTGATAACAAGCCTTCTGTTATTTATTATGCAAACCGAGAAAAATATTTGAACACATTGTGCTATTTTAGTGGTGTTTATTTCATATATATAGGTTGGAATTGGATTGAAATAGTGGTATCTTGAATTGGTAGATTAAGGTGGTTGCAAGTATTTGTTTGAAAGTGACTATGAATAGTACCTACCATGATTTTACACTTATGATCATTATGAGAACTTTCAAGATTTATATCATTGTACATGAATGGTATGTTTGTGTCACTAGTGGATAGAGACTTTGGTATGTATACTGGTTTGCGATGTACTAGGTTCCTTTTTATTTATTTATATATTTATTTATTTTGTGATGTTTTAAAAACCAATTGAAATAAATGAAAAAAATCATAATTTCTTCCAAATAATACTTGATAAAAATAAGTTCATATTCCAACATTCTGTATAACTGTCTAACAATTTTATATAGTTTCACCACTAGGTGATCAAATGTAGCATATTTATTAGCATATAATTATATAATGAAATTTACTATTATAAAATTTATTATTTTACAGTCCATAAATTCTATATATTATTATTATTATTATTATTATTATTATTATTATAACATCATTCCAAGAAATTTTTATGTTGAATTCATAAATAGTAGTCATAAATTAAACCATATAATAACCATAAATTCAAGAATATAATCCTTAAAACTCAACCATTTACTTACTATAAATGCTTTCTTGGGCTACAATTTGCAACTACAAATGTAGCTATAAATATCTTTACAGTTAAAGAGAAAATAAAACTTTTGGAAAATTAGTATATGTTGATATGAAATAAAATAAATGATAAAAAATGATGCTTGACTCATATGTTCTACCTCATTTTGTTCATGAAGTTTCTTTAGCACTTCAATTTGCATTTGACAGATGAGTTATGGACAAACTTTTAATAAATACAACTTTCAAGATTAGCATACACAAAGCTTTTTCAATATTAATATACATGAGATTTGTGTGTGTGTGTGTGTGTGTGTGTGTGTGTGTGTTCTATTATAGTAATATTTACTATCTAAATTCGTCAAAAAGATGGGCTTTCTATTAATTTGAGTTTAGGTTCCATTATTGATTTGCCAATTGAAATAACATTCTTTTTTATTATCCATGGACACTACATATATAAAATAAACTACAAAATGCCTCATAAGTATAATTGTCAAATATGCAAAAAAAAAAAAAAACATTAAGTATATGGTTGTATTTTGAATGTTGAATTTCTCAAACCCAAATTTTTGCAACAAAGAGCACCAATATGCCTTAAAAATTAAAATTTTATAACCAACTCTTTTTTGTTAAATTAATGTTCTACATAGAAGCAACTTTGAATAGGAAGGTATTTACAATACATATGATTAAATGGTTTTATTCAAGTTAAGAAAAATTATGAGATAATTAAAATTTTTGAAAATGAAATATAGCAAAGTTTTCCTTATTGGACAACAGATAATATTAAATTTTTCTCTAAAAAAATGCTTTAATTGTCGTTACATCAAATCAAAATAGGGAAATGACATGAAATTTTTATTAAGAAATTAAAGAATTGGAATATGATATCATAATCTTAGGTTTGTTAGGTATCACTATTAAAACTTATGAAAATGAAAACCCAAAACCTAAAACAAAAACATAAACTAAAAATCATAAACCAACAACTTGTCTATTTAATATTTGTAAAACTAAAAAAAATTTAAAATTTATTTAAAAGGAGCTCAATTTTATTTTTAAATCAAATACTATTATCAAAATAATAAAAATTGAAAAATAAAACACATTTAAAAATGCTATAATAAAAATAAAAATATTATAACTATTTGAATTAATTGTTATGCTTTCAAATTTTACTTTACAACAAAAAATTCATTGTACACGACAATTTAAAAATAGTAAAAATATTTTGTAATTGGCTTTATTATTATTTTTAATTATACATATTTTTATTTTAGTTATATTAAAATTCATATCACTATTTTTTTAATTTTAATTTAATAATGTATAAAAATGAATGATTTAATCCTAAAAAACTATTCTGGATATTTAAAAAAAAAAAAATTCTACTAACAATTTGCCAGAACAATTGAAAACCAAAATCAATTTTTTTTCGCAGACGAACTAAAAATAGACAACATAAATTGAAAAGTAACAACATAACAGACGTATTTTTATAAGTTATTTTTTCAATATGTAGAAATAGAAACAGAAAATAGAAAACAACAACATTACCAAGTGGGTCTTTAATTTGTGATGAATTCCAAATCAAATTGTGAAAAGTTATGCACCATATTTTTAATATCTTATGTGAAGTCTAAGTAGAGATCAAGCTTGCATTTCAATTGTCGCATCATCAAAAATAGGGTTGTATCTTAGACATGGGACAACTAAAAAAGTTACAATTAATAAAAGACCAAGTTTTAGACTAAAATTTAGTATCACTTGGTAGTAATCCTAGATATAATATAGATTAGTACCAAGACAAAAATAATAAATTAAGACCCTAGCTTTTCATAGATGATGTTTGGAATTGGATTAATATCCTAAATAGTACTAGGAATAGTGACAAACACTTAACAACTGAAAACACAAGCCTCTGATGAAGTTTCACCATTTATTCTCTCTATATGTACTTGCCATACAATATAATGAATTTTTCCTAGATATTTGTAATGATTTAATTTGGAGTATTTAAAAAATCAAGATGAAGATTGAATGATTTGAAGGTTTATCATACCATAAATGCAATTTCACCATTTTTGTTTCTAAAATCCACCAAAATAAAATATCCAAAAAAATAATGTGGAAAAAGAAAAGACATCAAAGATAGATTTTCAACAATCTACATAAGACATTTTTTGTTTAACCTCTCAAAAAAATATAAAAACATGCATCCATCCTAACAAATTTCCAAACAAGTGTTGAAGCAACATATAGTTGATTTAAAAGACAACATAATTATGTGTTGTATGTATAAGGCTGAGAGGAAAACTTGGAACTACTTAATAATGAAATTAATTTGAATTTTTTATGTTAGAGTTACAACATAAAGTTTTAAAAAATTAAAAAGAAAAAGAATAGAAAAAAAATAGCCAAAAGGCCATCACAACATTGATAAGAGGAGACATATATACAAAAAATAAAATAAACAAAGCACAGCGAGAAAAATGTTACCATAATATAATTATTATGTGAGATTGTTTATAAAGATCATTGGTGCACGTACCCAATTCTCATACTCCTTCACAATCATACAATAGTTATTAAAAAAAAAAAAAAGAATGAAACATTTGCAAATGTATTCATATGCAATATTATAATAATCAATGGGTGTGTTTATAAATCAAAATATACTTTCACAAATAATGTGAAACTTCTTATTGAAGTGAGTAGTTCAAAGTTGTGTTTCTTATTTCATCCACCCAATAAGCTTTTTTTTTTTCTTTAAAAAAATGGTGGCATAGTAAAAGAGTGTGTGTATGTGTGTATCTGTGGTGTGTGTGTGTGTGTGTGTGTGTGTGTGTGTGTGTGAGAGAGAGAGAGAGAGAGAGAGAGAGAGAGAGAGAGAGAGAGAGAGAGAGAGAGAGAGAGAGAGAGTACATAATAAATCCAGAAGGAAAAAACATGAACCTTACTATACATCAACTTTAACATTCTTGAAATCTCTATGTTATTACTTAGACTCATGACTTCATTGGTTTGAAACACCACAAACTTTAAAAAAAGTATTCCTTGATGTTGGAATTGGTGTATTCCCAAGAGGGAGGGTGAATTGGAATTTTAAACTTCTTCCTAGGATTAACCAAATATTAACAATATTTCACAACTTGGGGTCTTTCTAAATGCAATCCCAAATGTGTAGATAAATATAATGTGCGGGAATTAAATCATGCGCAACATTCACAATCTATTGAAAATAAAATACTTGTGCAGTAAATAAATTGAGAAAATATAAAGTGTACACACGGTATGTTATCGGAGTTTGGCCAATACTGCCTACGTCCTCGCCTCAGCTCGCAAGCCTGAAAATTTCACCAATGCTCGCTTAATGGGTGGAGCTGCATCAGTTACAACCAGATCAAATTACCAGGGCTGACCTCAACCTTTACACACTCTCCTTACGGGGCGGAGAAGACCCTAACAACTGATCCTTGTAGGCTAGATCAACACCCCCTTAAGCCACACCTGGAATACAACAATGAATATAAAATTTGCAAACAAATAAAGATGCTTCTAATACAAGCATATTTGTACAGATATGCATAAGAAATAGCCAATGCACTTCAATATGATAGGAAATATAAGTTCAGTGAAGATATGTGAATCTACTCTCAATATTGTGTCAATATGCAATCAAAGTGTGAGAGTGTGTTAGCAAAGTTTCTTTGAAACAATCTATATAAATATATCAACCACAAATAATGTTTCAAAGATTTCAAGTGTATAATCAAATATTTCAAAATAATTTCCAGAAACTTAAGCACAAGATATATTTAGAAAAGCACGCTTGTCCAAAAATATTTTCTTCAAAAACACAAGACAAGCTCAAGAGTCTTGCAATAAAAATGCAAAGACTCACAAGCTTAAAAAGTCTTCCCCAAATAGATTATATTGATTAAATCACTGGGAAAAAACTTTGGGCTTAACTCTCTCTAAAATCAACAATTAATATGAGAGTATAAGCTAGTGGAAACAATGTAGGATCTCTCAAAGCACTCTCACCAAATTTGTTTTAGCAAAGAAATAGGAATGGGTGGAGTATATAGGCTTGTTTGGAAATGAAAAGCTTAAGGAGATTCAGAGAGAAATTTTGTTAATTAAGGCACTAATCTCCCCTTGGTTTTTCCAAATAAAAATATAGCCTTCAATAAAAATATGACTGTTAGGATATAAAGGAAATTATTAAAATTATTTAATAAGCCTTTAATCCAATTTACCTTTAATTAACCACAGTTGTCGCGGTTAAAAAATATGACAACCCAAGAGTTTTGGTCACCCTAACACTTACAATTGGAAAAGTTGAATTTTTAATTTCAGGTACCCAAGAACAGGTTCGGCTAGCTGAACCAAGGCAATTTTCCAAACGCTCGAGGTTTGGTCTAGTTCGGTTTGCCGAACTTTATGATTTGGTCACTCGAGGTAAAATTGAACTTAGTATTCGAGCACCTAGGGATGGTAGAAAGTGTCAGCCTTTACATTCGATGGACCGAGAACAGTATGTTCAATTTAAGTTTGGTCGCCTGGGTCTTAGTCAACATGTTGACTTTCTACCAGTTCGGTCGACTGAGGCATTTTCAATGCGCTAGGTTTGGTCACCCAAAGCCCTTTCAAACTTAAACCTAGGTCCTGTTTTTGAGCATAAGTTTCCCTTGTTTGCATACTTATGATTTATAAGATAGAGGAGATTTTTCCAAGTGACATGTAGGGACCTAGGTTCATTTTAAAGTCTAGGCTTTTTAATTTAGCCTAAAAAACCTGGCATCAATCCACTGAAATCTTTTCTATGGTCATTGATTTCCCTATGGTAATTTGAGCTTATAGTCCTACATGCATGCGATGCATTAATTATTATAGACCTTTGATTATTACAGACCCAAAATGAAAAATATAATGCACTACAATACAACTTGAAAAAAAATAAAAATAAAAATTTCATGTTCTACTCCTCAACAAATTCATAGATTGCACTTAATGGTGTGCGCATTTAAGTGCTTTTCAGCTTCCATTGCTCATCTATCATCCGTGCTTAGAAAAAAAAAAAAAAAACCTGTTCAAACACTCACACAGATCAGATACTATGGTTTGTCATAATCAAAACAAGGATCGAACTCAAAAGTTCAACACTTGATTAAGGAAATACCACTCATTGTTGAATATGTGCGAATTTTCTCCCTTGTCTTTCGATGAATTTGGGCTACTTGAAGTCAACCTATTAGTGACACGATCCACAATGCCACTTCCCTCTATATAGGGTTCACTTCTAAACTGACATAGTATTATTCCGTTCATCAAGATCTTGATAGAAATACAAAATCAGAATGAACAAACCATGACATTGAGCCTTACCCCCCCCCCCCCTCTGAAAGAGGATGATACATGTAGAACCTTTTGCTCCCTCTCTCAATTTTCTAAAAAGATCACCTTAAAAGCAATCATCCACCAAGTCAATTGACCATAAATCAGGATGCTTGGAATTTCAATGGTGAAACTTAAACTACCACTCATAATTATGGGATTCAACTAAATAGTTGTGGGAGGTCATCAATAATTGGAAAAGAAGACAAATAGCTAGAGAGGAAGACAAAGAGTCGAAAAAGATGGACATACTTTATAGAATTCAGGACATGAATGAAATTTTAATTTTGTTTGAATTAAACATGGAGGGTAAATTTGGTATTTTGATTTTTGTCACCTAGGACTACCAAAGTTTGGCCTTTGTGCTTTTAGAAGTACAAAGGCCAAATCTAGTATTTTGAATTTTCAAAGGTTTAATCATACCAAAGTTGCATTTCATTATTTTTGTTTCTAAAGTCCACCAAAATAAAATATCCAAAAAAAATATGGAAAAAGAAAAGACATCAAAATGGATTTTCAACAGACCTAACTAAGACATTTTCTGTTTAACCTCTCAAAACGAGATAAAAACATAGACCCATTGTAGTGACCAGGGGAATTATGGTATTTAAATAATGGAAGAAGGAGAAAAGGAAATTGTATTTGAAATACTTAAATAGGGTCTCGTCGACGAACATAGGGAGTTCGTTGATGAGTACACATGAGGGACTCGTCGACGGGGATGTGTCTCGTCGACGAGAGACTATTTTCCCATCTCTGAATTTCGTCAACGAGGAATATCATTCGTCGACGAACTTCCTTCATGACCTCATCGACAAAGTGACGTGGCTCGTTGATGAAAGCCAGTGTATAAATAGCCCTAAACTCAATTTTTTAGCATAATTTCATCGCAGAATACCCTTCTCTCTCTCTCTCTCTCTCTCTCTCTCTCTCTCTCTCTCTCTCTCTCTCTCCTTTCGCTTTTCCCTTCTCCTCTCCAAGATATCGGGCTAATCTCTTGCTGGTTCGATGATCTGAGGCCACCACGACACTCCTGGGAGAGTTCTCTTCAAATTTGTTGGAGTGGGTCGTTGGTGGGACTGATTTGAACTTCATCCCAAATTCAAGGTAAGGCCTTTTTTATTCAATATTTGACTTTCCTGCAGTTGAAAAAAAAGTAGTAGTCGAAGAAATACTGAATTTCTGTTATGGGAGATGTTGTTTTCAGGGTGTTGAACGAGGAACCTTGCGGGTGCAAGACTGGTTGTTGCAAGGGCTCTTCAGGAATCAAGTAAGTGGATAAACTAAGCTAGTTGTTTTATGAAAATATATGTATAGTTTTACAACATTTAATTTTAGGAAAATAAATATTTATATATTAACATTATGTTTGAGAAAATACTGCTATAAATGATGATATGTTTAAATATGTGAAATACCCATCTTGGGTGGCATGAGTAGAATTTATTATAATTTACTGTTTTCTGGGAAAATGTTAAGTGATACAGAGTTTTATATGATATACCGGTGTATGGGCCGAGAGTTTTTATATGACATACCGGCATACGGGGCGAGAGTTTTTATATGATATATCGGCGTACGGGTCGAGAGTTTTATACGATATACCAGCGTACGGGCCGAGCCTTTTATATAATATGCCGGTGTATGGGCTGAGCCTTCTATTTGATATGTGATATGGTGTATGGGCCGTGATTAATAAAACACGAAATGTGGACATAAAGGCCGAAGATTTTCATATTATGCTATGAAATGTGATATGACGATATTCACTTGGCAATTATTATTATAGAATAGCAATGTATCACAATTTGAAATATGTTATATGTTATCAGAACCTGGTTGGCTTGGTTTAGGCTTACACGAGCATGGTATCGTAGCTATGTGATCATCATCATCATGATGTTAGTGTTATCGCTGTCATACGGGGCAGCGTGAGGATGGATAGTCGATGTGATTTATTGAAGTGTTGGCACCCTTGGTGTACGGACCAGGTCTGGTAGACCCATCATACTTACAGACTTTGCTTTTGACTTGGCAGTGGTCGGCCAGCCATTGTCATGTCCCGCCTTTGGGTTACATAACCTAGTCATATGGGGGTAAGACATGACACCAGCTAGCTAACCTTCCAGGGTTGTTTTTGTATTATAATTATATAAGATGAATTATGCTTATGGAAATCCAGTATGTTCTGCCATGTTATGATTATATATGTTTTTCTCTGATATGATATAGATAGTTTCACTGAATATGTTTATGTATGGTTTTTTGTATAACACGGAAATACTCATGTTGTCACATACTGGTATTAGTTTATTTTCCCTTATTGAGACGTTTCTCACCTTAAATTATACAAAAATTTCAGGAGCCCCAGATAGAAGAGCGGATAAAGCTCCGCAGTATTAGAGTTTCAGTCGTTTCACCCTGTCTGAAGGGTAAGTTTGTTGCTAGGATCTGACAAATTTGTAGGCGGCGACCCTAGGTCACTTTTGAACATTTTTTAGTTATGTGCATTTTTTTGATGTATGTAGTAAACTCTGGTATTGTACTGATTTTGTGTTTTGGTATGTATATGATTTTACGTTTCCCGCTGCTTTGGTTTTCGTGTTGTAATTTTGATGTATCCTTAGTACCACGGGTTTAGGTTGATTATGATCTGCTAGGTTTATTATATCAATTTTTATTATTATGAAAAAAAAAAATGCTAAAAAAAGCAGGTCGTTACAGTTTGGTATTAAAGCCTAGGTTGCTAAGTTCTATAGACTTTAGAGTGCAGCGAAAACAATACCAGAATATAGGAAAATGATTAAAAGTTTTGTTCTATAGTCTAGAGGCAGGACTTCTGTGGTGGTTTCTGTGTTTTTCCTGGGGTGACGATTTCAAGAAAACTATAGTAAACTATTGTCGGGTTGTGTTCCTAGAATGTAGGACTGGAGTTAGGAATGAGTTAAGGAAGTTAAGATAAGGAACTATGTTAGGTGTGTAAATTATAAGTGTAGGGTTCCTAAGTTACGTTTATTGTTTTTCAGGATGGATCCAAGAGAAGGTAGTGCCAATACGAGTGGCAGTGATGGAGCAGGGCCCTCGAGTGCAGGAGGGACTGATTTTGATGCAGCATTACACAGCTTGGCTCAGCAGGTTATGGCTGAGATCCTCCCTCATGAGAAGCTCCAAGGAGCAGGGAGGTCCATCTGCAGGACATGGGTGCATTATAGAGAAGTTTACCAAGATGAATCCTCCCGCATTTTCAGGAGGAGTTGATATTGTAGCCGTTGAGAATTGGATGCGATCAAGAAAGTCTTGACTGTATTGCAGTGTACGGAAGAATAGAGGGTCCTCTTCACCACCTATAAACTATTAGGGGAGGCTAAGAGGTGGTGGACTGCTATGAGACTTCTGGAGCAGCAGAGGACGACGCCGATAGTTATGACGTGGGAGCGATTTAAAGAGTTATTCTTTGATAGGTATTTCCTAGCGACTGTTAGAGAGGCTAAAGTAGAAGAGTTCCTAAGTCTGAAGCAGGGACAGTTGTCGGTCCAGCAGTATGTGACATGGTTTATAGAGCTCTCCCGCTTCGCTTCGTATATTGTTCTTGATGAGATAAAGAAGGTGAGAAAGTTTGAAAGAGGATTGAGGAAAGGCATATACAAATAGGTGGTGGTACTAAAGATTCAGGATTTTGCTGAGTTAGTCGATAGAGCAGCCTTGGTAGAGGTTGGTGAGTGTATGGATGTAGAGGAACAAGGACAAAAGAAGAGATCTACATCTTCAGGCTACCAGCAGGGGGATAGGTAGGGTCAGTGGAGGAGAGGAAACTATGGCAGAGGGCTGAGATAGGAAACTAGGGATCGTGAGGTTTAGATAGTGCAGAATCTTCCTGCTTGTCAGACTTGTGGGAGGAGACACTAGGGAGAATGTCAAGTGAGATGAACTGTCTACTATCGCTGTGGTAGACAGGGACATATGGTGCGAGACTGCCCTTTACCACTAGATATTACTCCTACTCCTAGACCGTATCGGGGAGGCTATCAGGCGCCACGTGAAAACCAACATAGAAATATGGCTCAAGCCAGAGTTTTTTGTTTGATGTCGGTTGATGTTGAGATAGCCGGCGATGTGGTGATAGGTATGGTTAGCATGTTTTCCTTTAAAGTTATTGTATTATTTGATTCAAGAGACACATACTCGTTTGTGTCTCTAGATTGTACTAGACGATGTGGGATAGGAACACAGTTATTAGAAACTGAACTGTTGGTATCTACATCAACCGGGTCAGCAGTGAGGTGTAGTAGGGTGCTTCGGGGTTGTTAAGTTGATATTCAAGGGAAAATTTTGTATGCCGATCTGATAGTACTAGATATGCATGGATTTGATGTAATATTCAGTATGGATTGGTTGGTAGCCAATTATGCCAGTATAGATTGTCATGTAAAGGAAGTGATATTCAGACCTCCGGGAAGAGTAGAATTCAAGTTTATAAGGGCGTGAGTGCAATCCCCGCCTCTATTAGTTTGAGTTAATCAGGTGAGGAGACTACTGTTGAGTGGTTGTCAGGGATTTGTGACTTTTGTGAAGGAAATGTCAAGGAATGAATCGAAACTCGCTAGTATGCCAATAGTAAAGGAGTTTATAGATATTTTTCCAGATGAGTTACTAGGCTTGCCACCTGATCATGAGGTGGCTTTTCCTATTGATCCACTTTCAGGTACAACGCCGATTTCTAAAGTACCTTACCGAATGGCTCCATCAGAGTTGGTAGAATTGAAGAATTAGTTGCAAGATTTGCTTGATAAGGGCTTTATATGGCCTAGTGTATTTCCGTGGGGAGCTCCAATTCTGTTTGTGAATAAGAAATACAGGGACTATGAGGATGTGTATAGATTATAGGGAGACAAACGAAGTGACGATCAAAAACAAGTATCCTCTACCCCGTATAGATGATTTGTTTGACTAGCTCCATGGTACATGGGTGTATTCTAAGATTGACCTCAGATCAAGCTATCATAAGGTGAAAGTGAAAGCAGTGGATGTATCAAAGACAACCTTCCGGACCAGATATGAGCATTATGAATTTCTCGTTATGCTGTTTGGTCAGACGAATGCTCCTGCGGTATTTATGGATTTGATGAATAGAGTTTTTCACCAGTATTTAGACCAGTTTGTTGTTATTTTTATTGATGATGTACTATTTTATTCGAGGAGCTATGAGGAGCGTAAGAAGCATTTGAGGCAGGTTTGTATGCTAAGTTTAGTAAATGTGAATTCTGGCTTGAAAAGGTTGTGTTTTTGGAGCATGTCATTTCAGGAGATGGTATTTCAATGGATCTTAGTAAAATTGAGGCGGTAGTGAATTGGGCTAGATCGAGAAACGTCTAGGAGATTAGGAGTTTCTTGGGGTTAGCTGGGTATTACCATCATTTTGTTGAGGGGTTATCAACATTATTAGGGCCTCTAACACGAGTGACTAGGAAAAATGTTAGGTTTGTGTGGGACGATAGTTGTGAGCAGAGTTTTTAGAAATTGAATCAAAGACTTGTCACGACACCATTATTAATCATTTCGACAGGGGGTAAGGGTTATGTTATCTACAGTGATGCGTCCTTAAAGAGACTTGACTGTGTACTGATACAACATGGCAAAGTGGTAGTGCATGCTTCCCAGAAATTGAAAGAGTATGAAAAGAACTACCCTACCCATGATCTTGAATTGGCTGCAGTAGTACACGCATTGAAAATTTGGAGGCATTATCTGTATGGTGAACGATGTGAAATCTTCTCCAACCACAAGAGTTTAAAGTGTTTTTCATTCAGAAGGAACTGAATATGAGGCAGAGAAGATGGTTGGAGCTTATTAAAGATTTTGATTACACTATCAGTTACCACCTAGGAAAGCCGAACGTGGTAGCTGATGCTTTGAGCAGGAAGTCTGTGGGACCAGCATTGGCAGCTGTGAAAATTCAATATTTGATCGTGATGGATCTGGAAAGATTCAGTGTAGAGTTGGTCGAGAGTGGTTCTCAAGCTTGTATTGCTAGTTTAGTGGTGTAGCCACTTTTTATTTCAGAGTGGAAATGGGATCACATATTTATGGACTTTATTTCTGGGCTACCGTCGGTGTTGAATGGATAGAATGCGATTTGGGTGATTGTAAACTGTTTGACTAAGACAGCTCATTTCCTTCCTATCAAGATCAGCTACTCTTTTGATTGCCTGGTAGAGATTTATATTCAGGAGATAGTTCGTTCACATGGGGTACCAATGTCTATAGTGCCAGAAAGAGACCTACGTTTCATGTCATGATTTTGGAGGAGCTTGTAGAAGGCTTTAGGGTCTCAGTTATCTTTTAGCACGATGTTCCATCCTCAGTCAAATGGGCAGACTGAGAGGATGATTCAGCTATTAGAAGATATGCTTCGAGCGTGTGTGCTAGATTTTGGGGGTAGTTGGACTCAATTTATGCCATTGGTGGAATTTACATACAATAACAGTTATCGGGCCAACATTGACATGGCATCGTTTGAGGCACTTAACGGTAGGAGATGTCATTCTCCTTTATTTTGGGATGAAATGGGTGAGCGGCGAGTTGTGGGACCAGAGCTTGTTCAGCAAGTGCGTGATAAAGTTTGCCTTATCAGAGATAGAATCAGTGTAGCTCAGAGCCGAAAGAAGAGTTACGATGATACCCGTCGCAGGAAATTGGAGTTTGATGTTGGTAATCATGTATTTTTGAAAATAGATCCGTTAAAAGGGGTTATGTGATTTAGGAAGAAAGATAAACTTAACCCTAGGTTCATTGGTCTGTTCGAGATTCTAGAGAAAGTGGGGCCAGTTGCCTACAGGCTAGCTTTGCCACCTATGTTGTCCAGGATTCACAACGTATTCCATGTCTCCATGTTAAGGAAATACATCCCAAACCTTTCTCATATGATCAGTTATGGTGAATTAGAGTTCAGTGATTCACTAGTTTATAAGGAGGTGCCAGTATAGATTCTGGATAGGAAAGAACAAGAATTATGTAATAATAAGATTCCTCTGGTGAAAGTCTTGTGGAGAAATCATGAAATAGAAGAAGTTTCTTGGGAGCTCGAGGAACAGATAAGGCAGAGATATCTATAATTATTCAGGAAAGTGTAATAATAGGTAAGGATTCTTTTGCAGGTTAGTTAATGTATGTATTAGTTTAGTTAGTAAGTAGTATTTTAGTTTTAGGAGAATTTTATTTTATGTATGTAATCTCCCAGGACTTGGAATGTAACCATGGTATTCCTCCATCATAAGTGAGGGTAAGTAATAAAATAAGTAGACCGTTTTGCCTTTAAGGGATGATGAATCATATGAAAATCAAATTTCAAGGACAAAATTTTATAAGGAGGGGAGAATGTAGTGAGGGGAATTATGGTATTTAAATAATGGAAGAAGGAGAAAATGAAATTGTATTTGAAATACTTAAACAGGGCCTCGTCAATGAACACATGGAGTTCGTCGATGAGTACACGTGAGGGACTCGTCGACGGGGACATGTCTTGTCAATGAGAAGATACCGAGAGGCTATTTTCCCATCTCTGAATTTTGCCGACAAGGAATATCATTTGTTGACGAACTTCCTTCATGACCTTGTTGACGAAGTGACATGACTTATTGACGAAGGCCAATGTATAAATAGCCCTAAACTCGATTTTTCATCAGAATTTCACACAGAATACCCTTTTATCTCTCTCCTTTCGGTTTTCCCGTCTTCTCTCCAAGATATCAGGCCGATCTCTTGCCGATTCGACAATCCGAGGCTACCACGATACTCCTGGGAGAGTTCTCTTCAAATTTGCTGGAGTGGATCATTGGTGGGACTGATTTGAACTTCATCCCAAAGTCAGGGTAAGACCTTTTATTCAATATTTGACTTTCCTACAGTTGTTGAAAATGTAGTAGTCGAAGAAATACTGAATGTCTGTTCTAGGAGATGTTGTTTTTCAAGGTATTGAATGAGAAACCTTGTAGGTACAGGACTGGTTGTTGTAGGGGTTTTTCAGGAATCAAATAAGGGAATAAACTAAGTTAGTTGTTTTATGAAAATATATGTACAGTTTTACAGCATTTAATTTTAGGAAAATAAATATTTTTATATTAACATTATGTTTGGGAAAATACTGCTGTAAATGATGATATGTTTAAATATATGAAATACCTATCTTGTGTGGCATGAGTAGAATTTATTATGATTTACTGTTTTCTGGGAAAATGTTAAATGATACAGAGTTTTATATGATATGCCAGCGTACGGGCCGAGAGTTTTTATATGACATACCAACGTACGGTCCGAGAGTTTTTATATGATATATAGGCGTATGGGTCGAGAGTTATATATGATATACCAGAGTATGGGCCGAGGATGTTCTCATATGATATGCCGACATACAGGCCGAGCCTTTTATATGATATGCCGATGTATGGGCCAAGCTTTTTATTTGATATGTGATACAGCATACGAGCCGTGATTAATAAAATACGAAATGCTGGCATAAGGGCTGAAGATTTTCATATTATGCTATGAAATGTGATATGATAATATTGATTTGAAAATTATTATTATGGAATAGCAATGTATCACATTTTGAAATATGTTATATGTTATTAGAACCTGGTTGGCTTGGTTTAGGCTTATATGAGCACGGTACTGTAACTATGTGATCATGATCATCATGATGTTAGTGTTATCGTTGTCATACGGGGCAGCGTGAGGATGGATAGTCGATGTGGTTTATTGAAGTGTTGGCGCCCCTGGTGTATGGACTAGGTTTGGCTGACCCATCATACTTATAAACTTTGCTTTTGACTTGGCAATGGTCGACCAGCCATTGTCAGGTCCCACCTTCGGGCCACATAATCCAGTCATGTAGGGGTAAGACATGACACTAGCCAGCTAACCTTCTAGGGTTGTTTTTATATTATTATTATATAAGATGAATTATGCTTATGGAAATCCTGTATGTTCTGCCATGTTATGATTATATATGTTTTTCCCTGATATAATACAGATAGTTTCACTTAATATGTTTATGTATGGTTTTATGTATAACACGGAAATACTCATGTTGCCACATACTGGTATTAGTTTATTTTCCTTTACTGAGAGGTGTCTCACCCCAAATTATACAAACATTTTAGGAGCCCTAGATAGGAGAACGGATAATGCTCCGCAGCATTAGAGTTTCAGTCATTTCACCTTGTCTAAAGGGTAAGTCTGTTGTTAGGATCTGATGGATTTGTAGGTGGTGACCCTAGGTCATTTTCGGACATTTTTGAGTTACGTTTATTTTTGTGATGTATGCAGTAAACTCTGGTATTGTACTGGTTTTGTGTTTTGGTATGTTATGATTTTACGTTTCCTGCTGCTTAGGCTTCTGTGTTGTAATTATGATGTATCCTTGGTACCACGGGTTCAGGTTGATTATGATCTACTAGGTTTATTATATCGGTTTTTATTATTATGTAAAAAAATGGTAAAATAAGCAGGTCGTTGCACCCATGCTAATAAATTTCCAAAAAAATACCGAAGCAACATGCATTTGATTTGAAAGACAATACAAATATGTGTTGTATATATAAGACTTAGAGGCAAACTTGGAACTACTTAATAATGAAATTAATTTGAATTTTTTATGTTGAGCTTACAATAGATATTTTTAAAAAATAAAAAATGGAAAAAAGCAACCAAAAGGCCATACAACATTGATAGAAGTTAGAGGAGAAAAATGTTACCATTAAAGAAAAACTAAAACATGAAGAACCAATAATATTTTTATTGTAATAACTGAATCGTGAACACTAAGTGCTTAAGGAGAATACAAACAGGGGTACTTTTTAACCTTAGTGGCTAAAGTATCCCAATCTAGTATGGTTTGATGATAACAACCCATTTGTGATCCTCAGGTTAACTAATCTTTGTACATCATGTTTAGTATAGGACAACAGGACAATACTAGAGCAAGCACAAGGATCAGATGAACTTTGATGAAGCAATAATCAAAAGCTTATTCAAGAAATAACCAAACAAAACCAATTGAAGCTATGAAAAGTCTTACATGTATAATGGGTTGTGTGTGAGGTAGGAATACTTTGTGCAACTCTTGTGTTATGATCTTAGTAAGGATATCTAGCAAGAGTTTGAGCAAGCGCATATGCATATTAGTATATAGGATGTAATAACCCAGAAAATTTTTTTTTTTTAAAAAATAAAATATTAATTAATTAATTAAAATTATTAATCAATTAATTAGTTAAACATCATTAAATTATTGTATGAAATAAATAGATAAAAATAAATAGTATAAAAAAAATTAGGACTAATTATTAATTAAATATTATTAAATCAATTAATTAAATAAACAAATAAAAGAATAGTGTGGAAAAAAAATTGAAATAAAGATATATAAATATATATATATATAAGGTTATTATATAATATAAGTTAAAGTAGATATATATATATATATATATATATAAAATATTAAAATAATATATATAAAATGTAATAAAATGGATTGGATTTCAATTTGAAATCCAATCCCATCCTATCGTTCAACCGTCTGCATCTCTCTGTTCTCTCTCTGTCTCCGTTTCACTCCTTCATCCTCCTCATCTCTCTCTTCGATTTTGTCAATCTAATGAGCCTCGATTGGAAAATGGAAGGTACCATTAGATTCCTAACTCCGCCATCGACATTTCTACTAGAGCAGATTTGTTGTGGGAGCGGCATAGGTACCATTCTTTTGGTAAGGTAACTTTTCCCTAATTTCTCAGTTTCTTGTTAAATCTGCTATTAAATCGATGATCAAGTACCACCACGGGGTCGTAGTCGTGATCGTCATCATTTTGGAGTAGGTAATTTTCCAATTGGGGTTTTCTAGACCCCTCCAAAGTGAGAGTGAGATTTGAAAAATTTGGTAATTTGACTATATTTAAGGGTATAATTATTTATTTAGAATTTATGGGTCTAGAAAATATTAAAATGATATTTTATTTAAGATTAATTTAATGGAATTAGGATTTTTGATTCAGGGTCTGGGTGAGCACCGCAAGTATTTTTCGGGGTCCTTGTTGGCGTAGTTCAAGAAACCAGGTAAGGGGAAATTATATATTAAATCATAATTTATGAAATTAAAGCCAATAATTTACGTTATATTATATGTATGTTTTGGTGTGAATTATGAAAATGCCAACCATGTAAAACTATGATTTCTGAGTCTAGAACCACTTGCTTAGTTATGTATTTGTGGAAATGAACTGAAGAAAGTGGAAGGAATTTTCTGGATAATTATGTAAGAAATGGAAATTATATTTTCAGTAATTAAATGTTAAATGTGGGTTGACCTATTTTACAGGAATATATATGAATTTTTACTATTAAATTGTGTGGCATGAGATTTTGTGCAAATATATGTTAAATGTATGAGATGCAGACTAAGTAAGTAAGACATTATGAATAAAATGTGATATGAACAATGTTGTCTGTGTATGTTAAATGCAACCATATAAATGTAAGACAGCTGAAAGACAGCCATGTTAGTAAATCTAGCTCATTTCTACGTGGACTAATTGATGACAGCTAAAAGGAGTTGTGTTAGCAGATTCTAGCGCATTTCTATGTGGACTAACTGATGATGGCTAAAGATCAGCTGTAGTACGAAGGAATGAAATGAAAACGTTATGCAATGAAATGACAATGGAATGACAATGCAATGAAATGAAATGTGAAACGTGAATGATACAAATGGGAAAGAGTCATTTAAAGTGAAATGCAATGCAATGTTAAGTTATGAATATGAACGGATGTGTATGATTGAATAATGATAGAAAAAATGATGTATTATGATATTAAAAGTATGTATGTACGTAGAACATGTTACGATTGGGCGAGGCGTACCTTTCGCCTAATAGCTTGCTGAGTAAGGCAAGTGCACTAGTAGCTACAGATGTGGCAGTAGTTGCATAACGTACTAGGGCAGACGGAACCTACTTGTATGGGCGAGTAGATTTCCCTATCCTTAGGGCCTTTACTGGTAAACTATTGTTGAATGCATGAGTACGAGATTAATCTTACACTTGAAGGCTTACTAAGTAAGGTGAGTGCTGTGGTATGTTTTAATGGTGACCTTAGGGTTACCTAAGTATCAGAGCAGAGAGGTGCTACTTGTATGGAGGGTAATCACCCCTATCCTTGGGTAATCTCGTGGGTAAATCTTTGCACGTGATTGTTTAGGTTCAAAAAATGGTTTTAATGTTATGATAAAGATTTGCAAATATATTTAAAATGATATCTATATACCTCATGTTAGCCACACGCTGTGTTTAATATATTGTTTCTTCCCTTATTGAGATGTGTCTCACCCAAATATGAATTTATCTTTTTCAGGATCGAGATCGAGCTTTGAGAGCTCGATGTTTTTATAGCATTATTGGGAAATAGAAAAACAAAGGGTATATTTCTATGTTAATTTTGGGTAATGCAAATATTTATGTTTCATGTCTTTATGTTTTAAGGCTATTGAGTATGGAATGATTGTGAAAATACTGAAATGTTTTGGGAGTTATGTAGATTTATGGAAATGCAGGTGATGGATGATTTATTATGGATTATAGTTAGAATTAGTAAACTCTGGTATTATGTTATATGAAGATTATGTTTATGTTTTCTGCTGCTTATATTATGAATTATGGATTATCAGGATTTTATTAAGTATAACACGCTGAACCTGGGTTTAAAGGTTCGGGGCGTTACATAGGATATCAAAACAAGTTATTAAATGCATCTTCACACACAAGATATCTTATAATCGAGTGGAAGTTCATAAGGACAAGTGTAAATTATCATTAGTTTCAATATCTTTCATGTACACTTGTCCTAGATTGTTTAATTCAATAGAAAGCATATAAGTATGAAAAGCAGGGCAATTAGTTGACTAATTGACCCTACTCATTGACAAATTAAACCAGTAGCTAAACATGATTTTTTGCCTAGTCAAATCGTCAACTAATTGGGGTAACTTGTTGACGAATTGGGGCAACTTGTCGGCGAATTGGAGCATATCGTCGATGAATTAATTTAGTAGCTTAATGCATTTTTTGCCTAGATAATTCGTCGACTAATTGGGAAAGTCGTCGACAAATTAAGGCAACTCATCGACGATTTGTGTCACATAGTCGACGATTTGCATCAAGTTCCTGAAAACAATAGGCATTTAACAGCTAGTTCTTGAGCCAAACAAATGTTTTTCACACCCAACAACTAGTTGGAGCATTTTCCTAAAAATACAAGTTACTTTCATTAATTATACAACCTCTTAAACCATTAATGTTGGCCTAACATGACTTTCGAATCTTGTTTCGATGGTAACAAATGAAGGTTGATTTAACATGTGTTGTCAAGTGATGATGTTTCAGGAATGCCTAAATGACAAAGTTCAAAATATTAAAGGAAATGCAAGTTCAAGATCACCAAGGACCACAAAGATACACTCATTTTCAAAGTGATCCAAAGGAAGTTCAAGTGAACCAAAATGATCAAAAGCATGTGGAAACCTAAAGTTGACTCAAACTCAAAGTCTAAAAGGATTCAAAGCAAAAGATTCATATGAAGACATCAAATCTTAGAGTGTTTAAGGCTTTAGAATGAATTTTTGTAAGTACTTCATATTCAAATATCATGTGAAATGGTTTGAAGCTCATTCGGGTTTGTCTTGGACTTAGAGACCTTGTTTTAAAAACCTTGGAAAATATTTTTATATAGTAATAAAGCAAGAGAGCAAAGTGTTTTTGAAAAATAACATGAAAAACAGAAATTTTTTCTGTTCAGGCGACTAAAGTGTAAGCTCAGGCACCTGAAGAATTTCCCTAGGTGATTGAAGAATAAGTTTAAGTGCCTGAAGATTTTCCTGATAAATTTCTAAAGAGGCAGTGTACCCTCATGCGATTAACCCTTATCACCTCAGGCACCTGACCCTATTTTCAGTTCAAAAATGACTATTTTAAAGAACCTCAGGCGGCTGACCTCAACTCCTCAGGTGACTGAACACTGTAAACGACTATATTTTTTAATTCAAAATTAAGTTTCTTGTGCTCCAAATTTTGTAGAAACTTGGGAAATACTCCAAGTAAACTTGGGAAATACAAATTAAGCTTTATGGGCCTATGGATACATGTTTTCATGAATCAAACATATACCAAGCAATTGAAAAATCTGCTCTTAAGTTGAAAGCTCACTTATTCTCTCAAAGCTCTCTCTTGCTCATACTTTCATTCTGAATTGCTGAGATATTCTCAAGCACTGAAAAGTATTTTTTGAGCTTTACAATATGAAATACTGATTTCCATCTAGAGAAGTATTTCGATGACATTATCCTTGAGCTTCAACTCTATTTCATTTGGTATTTGTTATTGAAGTACATAACACTTTCAATTGAACTAATCAACTCTATCTGAGAGCATTCTTTGTACAAAAGAAGTTGTTTTCTTGTTTCTTGTTTCTTTGATGGTTCAGGTATTTGGATTGTTGTAACAGAGCGTGGGGTATTGCTTGGAGAGGGGGTTCCACCCTAAAGGAGGGTTGTAATCGGTTTGTTCTGCCCAGAAAGGAACGAGTTAGTGGAATCCTTAGGTGGTCTTGCCCAAGGAGAGGACGTAGGTTGGGAATAAGCCGAACCTCATAAAAATTCTCAGTCTCACTCTCTCTACCCTTTTCTATTTAAATTTTAGCATATACAAATTGTGTTTCAAAGTACAGTTTTTCTAAAAATTTGAGATTGAGAAGACTTTTTAAATCTAAGAAAGTACGTTGGTTAATATTTTACAGAAACCTTTAAGGGAGTATATTGATTAACCACTTGCGAAAATATTGTTTAAAAGGAGTGCATAAAAATTTATTCAAACAGAATTATAAATTGAATTCTTGCAAACACTAAAAAACAAAATGTTGCAGCTCTCACAAAGATTGGCTAAGTATTGTGTGGTTGGGTGATTATTTATTATTTGATTTGTGATTATTTTTTTTTGTGAGTGTGGTTGATTTGTTTGAAGCATTTAAAATTAACAACTTCCTTGTGTGTTTGATTAAGTATATAAAAAACTAAAAATTGGTAATAACTCAAAGAAATTTTTATAAACCCAATTCGCCCCCTCTTAGGATAACACCTTGACTTTCAATTAATATTAATGATTGATTGATTGTTGCAAGCATTCTAGGTTTTCATTTGCTCAAAACTCTTTTGCTTCTTATCCTTGTGAAATATCATATACTCAAGAGAGTAATGTGAGGTTTCATATTGTAATATCAGCTCAAGAAGGAGCACTCTTTGTATCATCTACATTCTTGTGATTGTAAATTGGTTCTTGGTGAATCGTATCAAAGGAGTTTCTTGGTGAACTTTGCGTATTGGCTCTTGGTGAACATCAGGGATTGGTTCCTAGTTTGTAAAGGCTTCTTCGTCTTGAAAAGAGATTGAATAGTGGATTTTGCAATCCTCGAGTGTGTCTTAAGGCCTGGACGTAGGCTAGGTGCCGAACCACGTTAAAATCACGGTGTCAAGCTTTTCTCTCTTTCTTCTCCATTATTTACTTATGTTATTTAGATTGAAATTATTGTGATTTAAATTACTTGTATCTTGCCAAGTCTTATTATTTTGTAGAAAAATATTTAATCTGTGAAAAAAGTTTATTCACCCCCCTCTAGAAACAACTCTTGAGCTGACAAGTGGTATTAGATCTAGTCGCTTGACTTATTGGAGTAAATTCTAGAGTACAAAGATCAAATGGCAAATACAATTGAGGCTCCACTCACCCAGGGACAATCAGTTGATCATCCACCAAAATGCAGCGGAAGCAACTACCCAGCATCGAAAAATCGAATGACCATCTTCATCTAATCACACGATCTTTAAATGTGGCGAGTCATATCAAAGGGATATTATGAATTCAAAAATGACAAAGGTGAACCAAAACAACTTGAGGAGATGTCATACACCAAAATGAGGTTAGTTTAACTAAATTTTAATACTAAGAACTTTCTTTATTGTGCTGTGAGTGATGAAGAATACAATCGGATTTGTGGGTGTGACACCGCAAAGGAAATATGGGAAAAGCTTAAGGTAACATATGAAGGTACGTCTCAAGTTAAAAAATCTAAAATTTATATATTGGTAAAAGAATATGAAATGTTTAAAATGGATGAAGGTGAATCAATCACTTCCATGTTTACTCGTTTTACACATATAACAAATGGATTGAAAGCACTTGGTAGGGATTGTTCTATGGAAGATAATGTGCAGAAGTTCTTCGATCATTGCCCGAGTCATGACATGAAAAATCAACAACCATTGAAGAAGCAAAGGATCTCTGCAAGGTTACCCTTTATGAGTTGATTGGACCTCTCAGGACTTATGAGATCAAAAAGAAAAATACAACACTTGAGCAAGTAAAGCCTAAAAAGACAACGGGCATCACCTTAAAGTCAACAAGCCAAAAAGAAATAGTTGATGAAGAAGAAAGTAATAATGAAGATGAGGTGGATATACTCACAATAAAATTCAGAAGTTTGCAATTGAACAAAAAGCCTAGAAAGCAAAAAATAAAAAGGGGATGCCAACATGAAATGCTATAACTCCAAGAAAGCTGGACATAGAATGGCAGATTGTCCTTAATTCAAAGACAAAGGTAATTCTCGACAAGGAGACAACAAGAAGCACAAAGCCATGAATGCAACAAGATGCGATGAATTGGACGGGTTTTCAACCAATGAAGAAAACAAAGATGAAGTAGCAAACTTCCGTTTCATGGTGGAGGACCAATATGAGGTTAGTTATGATGATGAGTATTTTTCATATGATGAATTGAGAGATAACTATAGAAAAATATATAATGAGTTAGTATTGGTCAAAAGAAAAAATAAACATCTTGAGGGTAAACACTCAAAGTGCAAAAAAAAGGAAATATGTCTTTGCTTTACTTTAAAATAAGAAAATGCCTCTCTTAAAATAAGAAATGAAGAAATTATTAATTGTTGTAAAAAAGATCATGAACTCTTTCAAAATAAAATTGAAGACATGAAAAATCAAATTGATAAGAGTTTAGAAGAAAATATGACTTTGAAAAAGAAAATTGAGGATCAATGTAACATCATTTATAAGTTCACTAATGGAAAAAGAAAACTTTGACAAACTACTAAGAGCTCAAAGAATTGGGATTTACAAAGAAGGTTTAGGTTATGGTTTATCCTCATCTAAATCTATTGGCTTTGCTAATCTTTGTGTCAAAAGAAGTTCTATACCAAGTAAAAACACAACACCCAAACCAAACTCTATACATGTAGATAAAACTTGTTTATACTATGAGAGAAAAGGTCATGTTCGCTACACTTGTCCTTTTAGAGGAAACAGAGGAAAAGAAAGTAAGTGTGCATGGGTCATCAAGAAAACTAACCCTCTAGGACCCAAGCAAGAATGGGTACCAAAACAAATCACTTAAATTTTTTTTTTTTTTTTTTTTTTTTTTTTTTTTTCAGTTTTGCTTGAAGACCACATCCATGAAGAACAAATCATTTCTTGACAGTGGGTGTTCAAGGCACATGACAGGAGACACTAGTAGATTTGTCTCTCTCACCTATAAAAAGGAAGGGTTCATGACCTTTGGGAATAACGCCAAGGGTAGAATCATCGGCAAAGGTAAAATAGGTAACTCATCATTTTCTATTGATAATGTAGCACTTGTTGACACATTGAAACATAATCTATTGAGTATCAATCAACTATGCAATAAAGGGCTTAATGTTATATTTCAGTCCACTTAAGAATCGTTGGCAAAGCTAAAATAGGTAACTCATCATTTTTTGTTGATAATGTAGCACTTGTTGACACATTGAAACATAATCTGTTAAGTATCAATCAACTATGCAATAAAGGGCTTAATGTTATATTTCAGTCCACTCAATGTCTAATAAATGATTTGAATGGAAAAACTATCTTGATAGGACATCATGAATCTAGTATCTACACTATTGAGTTTGATGACATTAAATCTAATTATATTAGATGTCTGGCTGCAACTAATGAATCTAGTTGGTTGTGGCATAGGAGACTTGGTCATGCTAGCATGAAACTACTACAAAAATTATCCATTAAGGACTTAGTTAATGGTCTACCAAAAGATAGCTATGTCAAAAACAAAGTATGTGATGCATGCCAGTATGGTAAACAAATCAAGTCACCCTTTAAAACCAAAAAGGTAATCTCCACAAGTAGACCCTTGGAATTAATCCATCTTGATTTATTTGGGCCAAATGACATTGCAAACATTGGTGAAAAATTATGTGCTTTTGTAATAGTTGATGATTACTCTAGATTTTCTTGGGTAATGTTTCTAGAAAACAGAAGCGACACTTGTAATACTTTCATAAATTTTTGTGGCAAAGATCAAAATGAGAAAGGGCTACCCATTGTCCACATTAGGAGTGATAGAGGAAAAGAGTTTAGAAATAAAGAATTAGAAGACTTCTATAATGAAAATGGTTATTCACACAACTTCCCCGCACTAAAAACTCCACAGCAAAATGGAGAAGTTGAAAAAAAAAAAAAAAAAAAAAAAAAAACACCAAGAGATGGCTAGAACAATGTTGAATGAACATAGTCTTCCCAAATATTGTTGGGAAGAAGCCGTAAATACCGCGTGCTATGTTAGTAATCATGTAGTCCTTATATCCAAAATTGGTAAAACTCCATATGAAATATGGAAAGGTCGAAAACCCAACATATATCACTTTAAGGTATTTGGATGTAAGTGCTTCATACTATCTGGCGAAATTTGATCTAAAGTATGATGAAGGAATTTTCTTAGGATATTCTATGAACAACACGCTTAGAAAGTGTTTAACAATAGAACCCAAACTGTTCAAGAATTAACTCATGCAGTTTTTGATGAAGCAAATCCTTTTTCCCTTAAAGCCATAGTTGATATAGAGGAAGATGATCAAGTAACAATACAATGCTTTCAATTGAATTAAACCAATCATATGAACTTTGATAAATCAATGATCAAAAGCTTATCCAAGAAATTCCTAATTACACAACCAACTAAAGTTATGAAAAGTCTTACATGTATAATGGATTGTGTGTGAGGTAGAAATACTTTGTGTAACTCTTGTGTTATTATGATCTTAGTAAGAATATCTAGTAAGAGTTTGAGCAAGTGCATATGCATATTAGTATATAGGATGTTAAAATGAGTTTTCAAATGCATCTTATATTTTATAATCTAGTGGAAGTTCATAAGGACAAGTATAAATTATCATTAGTTTCAATATCTTTCATGTACACTTGTCCTAGATTGGTTTAATTCAATAGAAAGCATATAAGTATAAAAACAAGGCAATTAGTCGACTAATTGGCCCAACTCGTTGACGAATTAACCACTAGATAAACATGATATTTTGCCCAGTCAAATCGTCGACTAATTGGGGTCACTCATTGACGAATTGGGCAACTCGTCGACGAATTGGAGCACATCATCGACGAATTAATCCAGTAGATTAATATGTTTTTTGACCAGGTAATTCATCGACTAATTGGGAAAATCGTTGACGAATTAAGGCAACTCGTCGACGATTTTGGTCACATAGTCGACAATTTGCATCGAGTTCCAGAAAACAACGAGCATTTAACAGCTAGTTTTCGAGCCAAACAAATGTTTTTCACACTCAATGTGTAGTGATCCCAAAAAAAAAACTAAATAAATAAATAAAAATTATTAAATAAGTAATATAATTTAATATAATATAATAAGATATTAGTATAATATTATAATATAATATATTATATTATATACATAAAGTAACTTCGTGAGGAAGATTACTTCTTTAGGAATGAAATTGAATTTCAATTCAGAATAGAGAGGTGCGCCCCCCCTGAAATTTCTCGCGTCTCCTCCATCTTCGTCTCTCTCTCTCCTCAATTTCCTCAGCGGATATTTGGCTGATCGAAAAATGGAAGGTACCGTTGGATTCCTAACTCCACCACAGACATTTCTACTGGAGCATATTTGTCATGAGAGCGGCGTAGACATCACTCCTGGGGTAAGGTAAACCCTCACCTTTTTACTCAATTTCTTCTTAGATCTTCAGCCAAATCGATGATCAGACACCACCATGGGGTCCTCCTCTCGATTATCATTATTTTGGTCGGAGTAAATTTTTAATTTGGGTTTCCTAGGCACCACTGCAAAGTAAGAGTGAGATTTGGGGAATTAAGTAAACTGGTTATATTTGAGAGTATAATTATTTATTTGGAATTTATGGGCCTAGGAAATGTTAAAATAGTATTTTATTTATGGTTGATTTAATTGAACTAGGATTATTGAATTAGGGTTCGGGTGAGCGCCGCAGGCATTTTTTGGAGTCCGTGTTGGCGTAGTTCAAGAAAACAAGTAAGGGGGAATATATATTAAACTAGATTTTTATGAATTAATTGGAAAGTGAAATATGTTATGAATATACGTGTATTTATTTTTGAATGGGTTTAAAATGCCAACCATTTAAATTACGTTTTCTGAGCCTAGGGCTGTTTATTTAGATACTTATATATGAAAATTAACTGATGTAAGTGAATGATATTTTTAGAATAACTATGTAAAAATGAAATGTAACAACCCGGGAAATTTTAAACTATTTTTAAATTATAAGGAAGATAAGGAAAGAAAGAATAAATTTGGAAAATAGGTGGCAGCAGACATTTGTCGATGAATAGACTGGACTCGTCGACGAATGTTCTTCTAAGCTCGTTGATGAATTGATGTGTCTCGTCGATGAGGAATTATCAAGGGGTTTTAATAGACTGAAATTCGTCAATGAGTTGGCTGCTTCGTTAATGAATTGTGTACAAGACTCGTCGACGAATCGACGTGTTTCTTCTATGAATCCCTGTGTATAAATAGTGGATTCTTTCATTCCAACGTGAATTCTTCTGCACGTTTCCTCTCTCTCACTAGAAATTCAGCCTTACCACCTTCTCTCTTCGATTTTGGGTCGGATTTCCATCGGTTCGACAATCTGAAGCTGCCACGACACTCTTGGAAGAGTTTTCTACAAATCTACTGGAGTGGATCGTCGGTGGAACTAGTTAGGGATTCATCCTAGATTTAAGGTAAGAATTTTTATGTAAAATTTGGCTTTACCCTAGTTGTAGGAAATATTATATGTGAAGAAATACTGAAGTTTAGTTCTGGGAAATGTGATTTTCAAGACGTTGAACGGGGAACCCTACAAGTGCAGGACTGGTTATTTTAAGGGGCTTTTCGGGAATTAGGTAAGGGGAAATATTTTATAATAGCTTTTAGTAATTGTTAAAATGGCTAATTTTGGGTAAAAATCCTACATATATAGGTATAATTTTTCTGAACCAAATTGATATTGAAAATACTATTTTAATTATATATGTATTAAATTGGGAAAAATTGTGTGGTTGAGACCATTTTGACAATTAAATAATTATGAACATAGTGGAATGATGAATTCATTGAAATTTTGAATGTTATTTGGCTATGAATCTCGTTTGGTTGAATATACTAGTTGGATTGTGAACTTTGTTTGGCTGAAAATACTGGATGGTTGAGTATACTGTGGTAATTGCGTGGACATGGTTGATTAGTTAGGTGTGTTATTGATCTGTGGTGTGGTTCATGTAAGTGACGATATAACGTTGGCAGTGGTATAAGGAGGTCGTTATATCGTACCTGGTATAATCGTCATATAACGTTGGCAGTGGTATGAAGAGGTCATTATATGGGCATTTATACTGGGAGGTAAACATTAGAAGTGGTATGAGGAGGTTGTTTACCTATTTACCATGAAAAGGTTGGTTAATTCGTCCTGTGTGGAAACTGATGCCGTGTGTTGATTAGTCCTGTGTGGACATTGATACTGTGTGTTTGATTAGTCCTATGTGGACACTGATGCTGTGTGTTGATTAGTCCTGTGTGGACACTGATACTGTGTGTTTGATTAATCCTATGTGGACACTAATGATGTTTGATGATTAGTCCTGTGTGGACACTGATACTGTGTATTCTGATACTGTATGATTGGATCCTAAGTGGATTGATTATGATATGAGCGTATGCACGAAATTTTGTGAAGCGATTGTGTTGGCTTTGTATGAATGTTATTAATTTAAGTATTGTGGGTAAAGTAGATTATTCCACTTGAGAGCTTGCTGAGGAAGGCGAGTACCCTGGTAATTATTCATGGATACTAGGTTAGAGGGAAGCCACTTGTATAGGTGGGTGATCTTCCCCATTCTTGGCATCTTTACCTGAATACATAACCTAAGGGCTTACTGAGAAAGGTGAGTGCCCTGGTGTTAGCACTAGAGCAGAGGGAACCTACTTGTATGGACGGGTAGATTTCCCTATTCTCGAAAATTAACAATAAAATACTGTGGTTGTGAATATGCAAAAGGACGATAACGACGTTGACTTTGTGTGATTATGGGTATGACATCTGGGTTACTTGTGGACTGTGTGTGCACTTTAGAGGGATATTTTAATTATATTATAAACACTTCAACCACACACTATTATAAACTATTTCTTCCTTACTAAGAGGTGTCTCACCCCGTCATATGTTAAATCTTTTCAGGTTATCTAGGTGATCGAGCTTGGATAACTCTAGGGCGGGGTAGTTTTGTGAGTTAAATATAGCAGATCGGATATGTATTTAGTTCTGTTTAATATGTATTAATTATGGATTTATATTATGAAGGATTAGGTTGTAATTATCATGGATCAATGTATGTAAATATAGCACTCTGGTATTTTCTGCTGATGATATTTATTATTTTCGCTGCGTGAATGGTATCAGAGACTTGTGTCAGTCTCTTAACGCATCGGGCCCCGTGTGGCGGGTTCGAGGTGTCACAGGAAAGGTATATTTTTAGTATATAAAAGTTAAATGCAGGTTGGCTTATTTTACAGGAAATATATATATATGAATTTTTTTGCTAAATAGTTTGGCATGAGTAAAATAGAATTCTATGTGGAATTATGTTATATGTATGAGATACAGGATATACAGGAAATGAATTGAGTATGAAGACAATATATGAAAATTGTTGCATGTGAGTGTTAATGCAACCATGGAAACAAAAACAGCTGAAATATGCTAGACAAAAACAACTGAAAGATGCTGAGTAGCAGACTAGCACATTTTTATGTGGACTAACACAAAAACAACTAAAAGATGCTGGGACTAGCACAAAAACAACTAAAAGATGCTGGGGCTAACGAAAAAATAATTGAAAGATGCTGGGTATGTTATGAAATGAAATGAAAATGAGAATGAAATGGAAATGAAATGTGAACGATGTGAAATGAGAAAGAGTACGTAAAGTGAAATGTTATGAAATGTCAAAGCTAAGAACAAGAACAGATGAGAATTACATAATAATTATTGACAAAATAATGTATTATGGTATTATCATTATTTATGCTTGTGGAACATGTTACGTTTGGGTGGGACAAACTCTTCGCCTGAGGGCTTGTTGAGAATGGTGAGTGCCCTGGTTAGTATAAGGTGTAGTAGTAGGTTGCATAACATACTAAGGCAGAGGGAAACTACTTGTATGGGCGGGTAGATTTCCCTATACTTGGGAGCCTTCGTTGGTAAACCTTTGGATGAACTGTGTGAGTATGAGATTACTTCTTCACTTAAGGGCTTACTGAGCAAGGTGAGTGCCCTGGTATGCTTCAGTTGTGATCTTCGGGTTGCCTAAAGTATCTGAGCAGAGGGGTGCTACTTGTATGGGCAGGTAATCACCCCTATATTTAAGCTTTTCTTGTGGGTAAAATATCTTGCATATGATTGATTAGGTTCAAAAAATGATTTCATAAATTATGTTAAAGATCTGCAAATGTTGAATATTATGTTGATTATAATCTCATATTGGCTAGACGTTGATTTAATATATTGTTTCTTCCCTTATTAAGATATGTCTGACCCAAATACAAATTTATCTTTTTCAGGACCTCCACGACATTGATCTTAGAGAACTCGAGGTTATTAAAACATTTTTTAGTTATAGAAAGAAAGGGTATAATGTTGATGATATTTTGGGATGTATAAAGTTTATGTTTTATGTTTTGTGCTTTATGTTTTGAAGTCTTTTGAGAGATGGATGGTTGTGAATACTGATTCTTGGAGATATGTAAATATGTGAATACGGGTGGATAAAAAGTTGAGTTTGGTTATAGATAGAAGTAGGAAACTCTGGTATTATATTGTTGGAATATTATATTTATGTTTTCCGCAGCATAAGTGATATTAGAATGTTGGTTAGTAGGTAAATGAATGGATTAGTAGCACTTCGGGCCCATTTAGAGGGTCGAGGCATTACAAATGGTATTAGAGAAATGTCTAATCGGAAGTGTGATGAGATTCACATCGCCTAGCTATGGAAATGTCAGAGCATTAGGTTTTGAGATTCCGCAAACCTGGGGATGATTTATACCAGAGTATAGGAATCGGTTAGGATAAGGACACTAGATGGATAGATTAGGTTGGGCGTTGAGAAGCATAAGATATTGTTTTGTAGTTTAGAGGTGGAAATACATCGATGATTTCCCGTGATTTTTCTAAAGCAGTCGAAGGCCTCAGAAAACCCACGGTAAACCTTAGATGATTTCATTTATGAGTTGTGGGAATGGTTCTTTATGAAGAACTTGGATGCATATTGGATTTAAATTTAATGATTATGTTGTTAAAGTTATGATATGGGATTTTTAACTCTTTCTCATCCTATTTTTAGAATGGATCCTTGGGATGAGGATGTAGGGGCTGAAGGAAGAGATGACTCAGAGACTTCAAGTGAAGAAGATATTGATACTGTAAAGACCTGAATAATTATCGTAATTTAATATTAGGAGGAGGAGAGGAAAGAACGAATTTAAATTGGGTCTTGTTGATGAACACAGGGAGTTCGTCGACGAGCACACTTGAGGGGTTCATCGACGGGGACACGTATCTCATCGACGAGAAGATATCGAGAGGCCATTTTTCACCTCTAAATTTCATCAATGAGGAATAAGTGTTCATCAACGAATTTCCTTCATGACCTCGTCGACGAAGTGACATGTCTCATTGACGAAGGCCAGTGTATAAATAGCCTAAACTCAAATTTTCTGTAGAATTTTCATGTGCAAACCCTCCTCTCTCCCTCCCTCTCTTTCTCTCTCTCTCTCTCTCTCTCTCTCTCTCTCTCTCTCTCTCCTGTTCGTCCCTTCCTCCTTCTCTCTAAGATTTTAGGCCGGATTCTTGCCAGTTCGACGATCTGAGGCCACCACAACGCTCCCGGCAAAGTTCTCTTCAAGTTTGCTGGAGTGGATCGTTGGTGGGGCTAACTAAAACTCCATCCCAAATTCAAGGTAAGACTTCTTATTCAATATTTGGCTTTTCCACAGTTGTAGAGAATGTAGTACTCGAAGAAATACTGAAGTTTTGTTCAGGGAGATATTGTTTTCAGGGTGTTGAATGGGGAACCCTGCAGGTGTAGGACTAGACACTATAAGGGCTTTTCAGTAGTCAGGTAGGGGAGTAAACCAAAGTAGTAAGATAATACAGTACATAATATATGATAAATACACATTTATTCAAATCAGTATGTATGTTATGTTTGGCACAAGGCCGTGATTGATAGCCAGTACAAAGCCGTGGATTATGCATATTTTCTGCGCAAGGCAGTAGTTATGAATGTAATCGGTGCAAGACCGTAATTATTTATGTTATTACAGAAATTAGAAAATGTTATCAACATATTTACGTTAAACAATATATTATCATGTATTATATGTTATCAAAACCCGGATGATAGTTTAGATTAGTTTCAGGAGCACGGTACCGTAGCTATACAGTTCAGTTCAATTCAAACTTGTGCTAACCGCCCTTGCTAGTAGAGGGGGTGAGAGATGGATAGTCGATGTGGTTTCTAGTGTAGAGATGTAGACATCCATCTGGTGGTCCGGACCAGGGTGCAGTGGGCCCATCGTACTTACATATATTTTTGACTCAGAAGAGGTCGGCCAGCCATTGTCGGGTCTCGCTTTTGGTTGTATAACCCGTTATGGGGGGTAATACATGACATTAGCTAGCTATACATCCTAGGTAAAATTTCAGAATTACTAGTTATATGATATGATTTTATGAACAAATAAATGTAGTAAGAATTAGTATATTTACGAAATGATATATATTTATTCAGCTATGACATTATCAGTTTTTCAAGCATGTGACATATACTGGATGTTTATTATAACATGCAAATATTCATGTTGTCATACAATTGTATTTAGATTATTTTCCTTACTGAGAGGTGTCTCACCCCAGCTTAAACCATTTCAGGGAACTCAAAAAGACCGGCGGACCAAGGCTGCCACCGAGGTAGTGTTTACCACCTCGCTAGGAGGGAGAGTCTTTTGAACTAGGGACGGTAGGTTTTTGATTTTAGACCTTAGATATATCTTTTGATGATTTTTGGGATTGTATAATTATATACAATATTATGATGGTATGTAGGTAACTTTGGTATAATGTTTCTTATGATTTGGTGAATGAAATTTACGTTTACTGTTGCTTAGGTTTCTGCTGTGTATGACAGGTATGTCCTTGTTACCCACGGGTTTGGATTGACTTTATTATATGATTGGTTAGTTGTATTAAGGTGTTTAAATCTGATTAATTATATGGAAGGTTAAGCAGGTCATTATAGTTTGGTATCAGAGCCTAGGATGTTAGGTTCTGTAGACTCTAAAATGCAGTAGTAATAATACCAGAGTATAGGATAAGAGAATTTGAGGTCTGGTTTTGTGGTCTAGATGTAGGACTTCTGTGATGGTTTGTGTGACTTTCCTGAGGTGACGATTTCAGGAAAACCATGGTAAACTATTGTTAGGTTGGGTATCTAGGTTACAGTATTGAACCTTGAATTAAGATCAAGAGTAATGAATTAGTTAAGGATAGAATATACTAGTTAGATGATATGTTTTGGTGATACCTAAGCTAAGTTTATTGTCTTTTTCAAGATGGACCCTGGAGGGAGTAGGGCCCATGCTAGTGGTAATGAGGGTGTTGGGCCCTCAGGCGTTGCGGGTGGTGACTTAGATGCAGTATTGTGTAGCGTGGCTCAGCAAGTCATAATTGAAATTTCCAGGAACTCCAAAGACCTGGGTGGTTCGTTTGTAGGCCACGATAGCTCGATCGAGAAGTTTATTAAGATGAATCCTTTGGCTTTCTCAAGAGGAACTGATCCTGCAGTCGTTAAAAACTGGGTGCAGGAGATTGAAAAATTATTTGTAGTACTACAGTGTACTAAGGAGGAGAGGGTGTTGTTCGATACATAAAATTTGACAAAGGAAGCCGAAAGATGGTGAATGACAGTAAAACTCCTAGAGTAGTAGAGGACAGTGCCTATAGAGTTGACATGAGATCGATTTAAGGAGATATTTTTCAATAGATATTTTTCAGCCTCATCTATAGAAGCCAAGATAGAGGAGTTCCTGAATCTGAAGTAGGGACCACTGATAATGCAGCAGTACGCGGCAAGGTTCATTAAGTTATCTTGTTTCACCTCGTACATTATTCTAGATGAGATGAAGAAGGTACGATAATTTGAAAGAGGTATAATGAGAGAATTATATAAGCAAGTGTCGATACTGAAATTGCAAAATTTTGCCGAGTTGGTAGACATGGCAACTATTGCAGAAGTTAGAGAGCAGTTGGAGGCTGAGGAGCAGAGACAGAGGAAGAGATCCACACCTTCTGGTTCTCAACAGGGGTCCAGTAGGGGTTCGTGGAAGAGAGGTGGTTATTATAGGGACTGGAGAATGGAGACAGGGAATCGTGGTTTCTAGGGTATGCAGTCATTCCCAGCTTGTTAGAATTGTGGGAAAAGACACCTGGGTGAGTGTTGTGCCAGGCGAGGTATTTGCTACCGATGTGGGGAGCCGGGACATATGATGAGAGATTACCAGGCTCAGATTGGAGCTGCTCCTGCTCCTAGACTTGCTCGGGGAGGCTATTAGGCGCCACGTGGAGGCCAACAAAGGAATATGGCTCCAGTTAAAGTTTTTGATCTGATGTCGGGTGATGCTGAGATAACTAGCAACATGGTGATAGATATGGTTTAGCATGATTTCTTTTAAAGTTATTGTATTCTTTGATTCAGGAGCCACACACTCGTTTATGTCTATGGAGTGCATTAGACTATGTGGGGGGAGAAACACAATTATTAGACACTGAACTGTTAGTAACTACACTGACCGGGTCAGTAGTGAGGTGTAGTAGAGTGCTCCGGGGCTATCCAGTGGATATACAGGGGAAAATTTTGTCTGCTAATTTGATAGTGCTGGACATGTATGGGTTTGATGTCATATTCGGTATGGATTGGCTAGCAGCTAATTTTTCCAATATAGATTGTCATTTGAGAGAAGTGATATTCAGACCTCTAGGAAGACCAAAATTCAGGTTTTTAGGATCGCAAGTGCAATCCCTACCTTAGCTAGTTTCAGCTATTCAGGTAAGCAGACTACTCCTGAGTGGTGGCCAGGGGTTCGTGGCCTTTGTGAAGGAAATGTTAGGGAATGAATTAAAGCTCACTAGTATGCCAGTAGTAAAAGAGTTTACAAATGTGTTTCCAGATGAGCTACCATGCAGGCTTACCACCTGATCGTGAGGTAGATTTTTCTATTGATCTGCTCCCAGGTACAACACCGATCTCTAAAGCACCTTACCGAATGGCACTAACAAAGTTAGCAGAATTAAAGAATCAGTTGCAAGATTTGCTTGATAAGGGTTTTATATGGCCCAGTGTATCTCCGTGGGGAGCTCTAGTGTTATTTGTAAAGAGGAAAATGGGTCCATGAGGATGTGTATGGATTACAGGAAAATTAATAAGGTGATAATCAATAATAAGTATCCTCTACCCCGTATAGATGATTTATTTGACCAGCTTTAGGGTACACAGGTGTATTCTAAGATTGACCTCAGATCAGGCTATCATCAAGTAAAGGTAAGGGCAAAAAACGTATTGAAGACTACCTTTTGGACCAGGTATGAGCATTATGAATTTCTTGTTATGCATTTTGGTCTGACGAATGCTCCTGCAATATTCATGGATTTGATGAATAGGATTTTTCACCAATATTTAGACTAGTTTTTTGTTGTTTTTATTGATGATGTACTGGTTTATTCGAGGAGCTATGAGGAGCATGAGATGCATTTGAGGCAAGTCTTACAAACGCTCAAGGAAAAGAAGTTATATGTCAAGTTCAGCAAATGTGAATTCTGGCTCGAGAAGGTTGTGTTTTTAGGGCATGTTATTTCAGGGGATGAAATTTCTATGGATCCTAGTAAAATTGATATGGTAGTAAACTAGGCTAGACCAAGGAACGTCTAGGAGATCAAGAGTTTCTTGGGGTTGGCTGGGTCATTTTGTTAAGGGATTCTCAGCATTATCAGGGTCTCTGACACGACTGAATAGGAAGAATACCAGATTTGAATGGGACGACAGTTATGAGCAGAGCTTCTAGGAGTTGAAGCAAAGGCTTGTTACGACACCAGTATTAATCATATCGTCAGGAGGTGAGGGTTATGTTATCTACAGTGATACGTCCTTGAAGGGACTTGACTGTGTATTAATGCAACATGGCAGGATAATAGCGTATGCTTGTAGGCAGTTGAAAGAATTTAAAAAAACTACCCTACCCATGATCTTGAATTGGCTGTAGTAGTACATGCATTGAAGATTTGGAGGCATTACTTGTATGGCGAGCGATGTGAAATCTTCTCTGACCATAAGAGTCTAAAGTACTTTTTCACTCAGAAGGAATTGAACATGAGACAGAGAAGGTGGTTGGAGCTTATTAAAGATTTTGATTGTACTATTAGTTACCACCCAGAGAAAGCAAACGTGATAGCTGATGCGTTGAGGAGGAAGTCTGTGGGACCAACGTTTACAGCTATGAAGATTCAGTATCTAATCATGATGGATTTGGAGAGACTTGGCATAGAGTTGGTTGAAAGTGATCCTCAGGTATGTATTGCCAGTTTGGTGATGTAGCCTACTCTGTAGGAAATGATTAAAGTTGCTCAAAATGAGGATCTATAAGTAGTAAAGGTAATAGACAGAATACAGGGTGGTTAGGGAGAGGATTTTTGTGTTGCAGATTACAGAGCTTTGCGATTTTGTTCTAGATTATGTGTTCCTGTTGATGCTGATATTAGAAAGACCATCCTAGAGGAGGCTCACAGATCTTTGTACATAGTTCATCCCGACAGCACAAAAATGTATAGAGATCTGCAAGAGTCTTATTTGTGGAGTGGTATGAAGAAGGAGATTGCTGAGTATGTAGCACAATGTTTGACATGCCAGTAGGTAAAAGCTGAGCACCAGAGGCCGGCAGGTCAGTTGCAGCCACTTTTTATCCCAGAGTGGAAATAAGGTCACATATCTATGAATTTTGTTTTAGGGCTGCCGTCGGCATTGCATGGTCAAAATGCGATTTGGGTGATTATAGATCGTTTGACTAAGACCGCCCTTTTCCTTCCTATCAATATCAACTACTCCCTTAACCGACTAGCAGAGATTTATATTCAGGAGATAGTCCATTCTCACGGAGTGCCAGTGTCTATAGTGTCAGATCGAGACCCACATTTCACGTCACTATTTTGAAGGCGCTTGCAGGAGGCTGTAGGATCCCAGTTATCTTTCAGCACTGCGTTCCATCCTCAGTTAGATGGGCAGATTGAGAGGAGGATATAGATACTAGAAGATATGCTTCGAGTATGCGTGCTGGATTTTGGGGGTAGTTGGATTCAGTTCATACTGCTGGTGGAGTTTGCGTACAATAACAGTTATCAGACCAACATTGGCATGACACCATTTGAGGCGCTCTATAGTAGGAGATGTCGTTCTTTTTTATATTGGGATGAGATGGGTGAGCAGTGAGTTGTGGGACTAAAATTAGTACAGCAAGCGTATGATAAGGTTTAGCTTATCGTAGATAGAATCAGTGCAACTCAAAGCCAACAGAAGAGTTACGCCAATGATCGTTGTAGAAAATTGGAATTTGAAATTGGTGATCATGTGTTTTTGAAAATAGCTTCATTAAGAGGGGTTATGAGATTTGGGAAGAAAGGTAAACTTAGCCCTAGGTTTATTGGTCGTTCGAGATTCTAGAGAAAGTGGGGCCGGTTGCCTACAAGTTAGCTTTACCACTTGTGTTGTCCAGGATACATGACGTATTCCACGTTTCTATATTGAGAAAATACGTCCTAGACTCTTCTCATGTAATTAGTTATAGTGAATTAAAACTTAGTGATTCGCTAGTCTATGAGGAGGTACCAGTACAGATTCTGAACAGGAAAAAGCAGGAATTACGTAATAAGAAGATTTCTCTAATGAAAGTCCTGTGGAGAAATCACGCAATATAAGAAGTTTCTTGGGAGCTCGAGGAACAAATAAGGCAAAAATACCCACAATTGTTCCATGGAGTTCAGTTATAACTAGGTAAAGTGTATGTAAAATTATGTAATATTTCTTTTGCAGGTTAGTCAGCGTATGTATTAGTCTAGTTAGTAAGTAGTCTTTTAGTTTTGAGAGAATTTCTTTATTTTATATGTGTAATCTCCCAGAATTTTGAATGTAAATTCAGTTTTTATCTGCCATAAGTGAGGGTAAGTCATAAAATATGTAAATTGTTTTCTTTAGAGGGATGATGAATCATATGGATAGTAAATTTCGAGTACAAAATTTTTATAAGGAGGGGAGAATGTAGAGACCCAAATAATTATCATAATTTAATAATAGGAGGAGAGGAAAGAAAGAATTTAAATAGGGTCTCGTCAACGAACACAGGGAGTTTGTCGACGAGCACACTTGAGGGGTTTGTTGATGGGGACACGTGTCTTATCGACGAGAAGATACAAAGAGACCATTTTTCAGCTCTGAATTTCGTCGACGAGGAATAAGTGTTCGTTGATAAATTTCCTTCATGACCTCGTCGAGGAAGTGACGTGTCTCGTCAAAGAAGGCCAGTGTCTAAAAAGCCTAAATTCAAATTTTTTGCAGAATTTTCATGCATAAACCCTCTCCTCTCTCTCTCTCTCTATCTCTCTCTCTCTCTCTCTCTATCTCTCTCTCTCTCTCTCTCTCTCGCTATCTCTCTCCTATTCGTCCCTTCCTCCTTCTCTCTAAGATTTCGGGCCAAATTCTTGCCAGTTTGATGATATGAAGCCATCACGACGCTCCTGACAAAGTTCTCTTCAAGTCCGCTGAAGTGGATCGTTGTTGAGGCTGACTAGAACTCCATCCCAAATTCAAGGTAAGACTTTTTATTCAATATTGGGCTTTTCCACAATTGTAGAAAATGTAGTACTCGAAGAAATACTGAATTTTTTTTCAGGGAGATATTGTTTTCAGGGTGTTGAACAGGGAACCCTGCGGGTGTAGGACTAGATACTGTAGAGGCTTTTTAGTAGTCAGGTAAGGGAGTAAACAAAAGTAGTAAGTTTCCATGAAAATTATTATTATTTATTAGCAGATTTATATTCAGAAAACATGTATTATAAATGGGTATTATTGAGAAAATGTATATTTAGGAAAATACTACTATTATACAAGAATGTATATTTTTAGTATGAAATGTAAGGAAATATGATTTTAGAACAGAATGTATGATTTTATTTAGCATTGTGTAGCATGAGTATTATTTTACGCATATCATATTATGTTTAGTCAATTTTACAATTAAAGCATGTTTCAGTGATTTCTAGAAATAACAGGATAATATAGTACATTATGATTTCAGAATACATGATAAATAAATATTTATTCAAATCAGTATGTATGTTATGTTTGGCACAGGGCCGTGGATTATGCATGTTTTCGGCGCAAGGCTGTAGTTATGAATGTAATCAGTGCAAGGCCGCAATTATTTATGTTATTACAGAAATCAGAAAATGCTATCAATATATTTATGTTAAACATTATATTATCATGTATTATATGTTATCAGAACCCAAATGATAGTTCAGATCAGTTTCAGGAGCAGGGTATTATAGCTATACAGTTTAGTTCAGTTCAGACTTGTGCTAATCGCCCTTGCTAGTAGAAGGGGTGGGAGATGGATAGTCGATGTGGTTTTCAGTGTAGAGTTGTAGACGTCCACTTGGTAGTTTAGACCAGGGTGCGGTGGGCCCATCATACTTACAAATATTTTTGACTCGGTAGTGGTTGGCCAGCCATTGTCGGGTCCTGCCTTCTAGTTGCATAACCGGTCATGGGAGGTAATACAATGACATCAGCTAGTTATACATCCTGGTAAAATTTCAGAATTACTAGTTATATAAGATGATTTTATGAACAGAGAAATGTAGTAAGAATTAGTATATTTACGAAATGATATATATTTATTCAGCTATGACATTATCAGTTTTCCAACCATGTGACATGTACTGGATGTTTATTATAACACGCAAATATTCATGTTGCCACACAACTGTATTTAGATTATTTCCCTTATTGAGAGGTGTCTCACCCCAGCTTAAACCATTTCAGGGAACTCAAAAAGATCGGCAGACTGAGGCCGCCGCTGAGGTAGTGTTTACCACCCCGCTAGGAGGGTGAGTCTTTTGAACTAGGGACAGTAGGTTTTTGATTTTAGATCCTAGATATATTTATTGATGATTTTGGGGATTGTATAATTATATACAGTATTATGATGGTATGTAGGTAACTCTGGTGTAATGTTTCTTATGGTTTGGTGAATGAAATTTACGTTTACTGCTGCTTAGGTTTTCGCTATGTATGATAGGTGTGTCCCCATTACCTACGGGTTTGGGTTGACTTTATTATATGATTGGTTAGTGGTATCTAGGTGTTTAAATGTGATTAATTATATGGAAGGTTAAGCAGGTCATTACGAAAACCTATGTGATGTTGAGGGGTATAGCCCGACATGTTAGGGTAGAAACGAGAAAGGATTCTAGAGAACAGAACTGACCAACTGCAGATAGAGGCATTAGTATCAAGGAGTTTATGAGGTCGAACCCTCTTGATTTTGAGGGAGGACCTGATCCAGTGACTACGAAAAACTGCGTTTAGAAAATAGAAGAGATACTGGAGGTACTCGGCTGCACAGATGAGCAGAAGGTCTGTTATGCTGCATTTAGAATGACTGGTGATGCAAAACACTGGTGGCTTTCTGTGAAGTTACTAGAGGAATGGAGATTGGTAAAGATAGCTTTGACCTAGGAGAGATTTAAGGTGATGTTCTTTGATAGGTATTTTCCTTAATTTTTCAGAGAGGAAAAATTGAAGAGTTCACTAACCTGACCAAGGAAAATATGACAGTCGGAGAATATGCAGCCAAGTTTGTTGAATTGTCATGTTTTGCTCCATTCTTGATTCTGAATGAGGTAAGGAAGGCTAAGAAATTTGAAAAAGGGCTGAGACGCAGATTTACAAGCTAGTAGTGGGATTCCAGGTCCATAATTTCTCAGACTTGGTTGATAAGACTTCAGTGTTGGAGAAGAGCATCCAGAGCAGCACAAAGCCTGCAGAGCAGAGGAAGAGGCCTGCACCATCCAGTGTTCAGGTTGAGGTCAGTTAAGGATCATGAAAGAAAGGGAAAGATGTAGTCGGCTCGAGGTAGGAGGTCGTGGTTATCCCGGTTATCAGAATAGTCAGTCTAACCTTGTATGCCAGACATGTAATAAGAGGCATAGGGGTGAATGCTGGTTTCAGAATCCTAGCTATTTCAAGTATGGTAAATCGGGGCATATTAAGAAGAATTTTCAGGAACCGTTACCTATTGTACCTATATAGACCCAGGATTGAGGGAGACAACAAATACCACTTGGCAAAGGTGAACCAGAACGTGTTTATACGATGGTCCTAGATGAGGCAGATAAAGCCAAGGGAGCAGGTATGAATTTAAGTTTAAAATAATGATGATCTTATTTAATTTTAGATGATACAGAAGTTTATTTGGTGATGTAAACTGAATTGCATGAGTTGATAAATTTTAGAAATGTGAAAAGATGATTAGTTAGTAAAAATTTCAAGGATGAAATTTCTTAAAGAAGGGAGAATTTAGTGATCCCAAAAAAAAAAAAAAATTAACTTAAATAAATAAATAAATAAATATTATTAATTAAATAATATAATATAATCTTCCTTACGAACATGGCTCTGATACCACACGAGAGTCGGGAGCCCCTTTGACCTTCCTTAGGAAAGCAATCAAGCTAAGACCACATCTCCAACATAGGCCTTCCCATGGCCACTCAAACGGAGAACTCGTGTCTTTTAACCAATGTTTTACCATAGGATGTCAATGGGAACCGTACAACCTTTTTGATGTGCAGGATCTTCCTTTGAGGCAAGCACAGAGCATACTCAGCGCCATGTCATGATCATCAGAGGAACCAATTACAGTTTCGTTAAACCAAAGGTTTGGCTTGCGCCAGCACCGTGACTCGGCAGGTTATGGGTATCCACTGTAAAGTATTCCCTCATAATATCATGGTGGTATTACAAGCTTGTAGAAGTGGAAGATAGAAGCCCATTGGAAAAATAGTCTTTAGGGGAAAAGGGAACTTAGAGAGCCATGGGTAAAACACACAAAAGGATTTTTATTTCTTTCAAACTTCTTTTAGCTCTGCCTTACAAACGGGAAGGCAGTCCCTTATATAGAGGTCTGAGACCTTCAAAGCTTACACGAAAAGCAAATTTTGAGAGGGACATAAAGTAGACGGAGACATAAAGCTAAAGTGGGTGAAGGCTTTTATGGCGGTGACCTACTACTGGAAGAGATGACCTAACAACTGACATGACAAAGGTGACAACACATGGGCAACTGCACTTGTGTGGGAGTGACCCACCACCTTTGATCACGACAACAACTTTTGACTCACACGCAAACTTATTACATACGCAAATATAAAGTGGCCAACCATTGTGGACTTTGGTGACAATAATACATAAAGTAAACAATATGTGGGGCTAGATGCGATGAGACGGTGAGAGGTTGAGGTTGATGTAATCCTCATCTGTGATCTCTCCATAGATTGGATGGTGGTAAGTTGGCAGATCCCAGGGATAATCTTCATTAGTGTCCATAGGATCATGATCAGGGCGGTCCTTGTTAGGTGGCTTAGGAGCTGGAATCTCATCTAGAATAGCTTGGACGAGTTCAAAACAGAACTGGAGATTATTCATTTCACAGAGGTATTTTAATAGTGAAGACTTGTAGCTTGGCTATGTACTGGGGAAGTTGTACAGCGTATCCCATTCGTAGACTTGATTCTGGGACCATAAGAGGTTCCTGTTTGAATTGTAGAAATATGGTGTATGCAGAATGAAGATATTGTGTATTGTGGTTGCTTCAGCTGGGTCCATCTTCCAAAGGTTGTGATTACCCATGAGAGTATTCAATTTCTTTCTCCAAGTGAACAAAGGATCAAATAGCTGGAGGAAAGTCCAAAACAAGGATTTCTAATTGGTTGGATCATCAAGATTAGCATACGTCTCCTGAAGTGGTAGGAATACAACATGTACCTGCAAAACAGAGATATATCATATATACCATAATACATGAGTATTAAAGGATGATAGCTTGATGATGTAAGGATTGAGGAAAGGGTATGATGGGAAGGTTAGGTGATGGTTTATCAGGCTAGCATAGTAGCCATAGAAGGTTTTTGCATAGGATTTTATTTTGGATGCATCATTGGTCTCAGAAGGCATTTCTGGAGGGAAATGTATCTGGGTAAAGGCACCATGATGGAGGATATCTGGGGGTGAAGAGGATGATGAGGCCATGAGGATAAGTGGAATGGTTCGGTGTCTGGATATAAGGAAGGAAGTTTTCTGAGGGCGAGATAACATGTCGGCAAGAACATTGTGGTCACCTTTTTTATGCTTCACAGAGAAGTCATATCTGGAAAACCAATCTTTCAGTTTGAGAACCTGTGGATCAGGGAGAATATTGTTCTGGAATTCAAGCATCTTTGGGAAAGATGAGTTATCCATTTCGATTGTGAAGTGCTTTGATCTGACATAGAAGTCAAATTTCTGAATTCTATTTTTTACTGTAATAATCTCTTTGAACATAGTGTGATAATGCTTCTCGGATTCTTTGAATTCTCTACTTGTGTGTCCACAATAGGATCTTTTGTTGTCCTTATCTTCAAGTAGTAAATCACCCTAATAATGGTCACTCGCGACTGACTAGAGGATAAGATTTCTTGTGGATGGAATAGTCAGAGGTGGTGGATTCTTCGTAGCTTTCTTGAGGTGTCTGATAGAATATGTCTGGTTAGGGCCCCATGGGGGTGGTTTCTTTTTCAACAGCTGTGACAGGGAACTGGTGAATTGACTTGCATGTAGGATAAAGTCTCTGATGTAATTAATGATGCTAAGAAATTGCTGTATTTCTTTGACAGAAAGATTATCATCAGGAAGTTGTAATAATTGTTCAGCAAGATGAGGACCTGGGCAGATGGTTCCATGGGATATCTTCATTCCCAAAAAATCAATTTCGTGCTGTCTAATCATGCTTTTCTTTTCCGACAACATTATCTCGAATTGTGAGGCCAGCTGGTGAAAATGTTCAAGGAGGTGATAATGATCTGCATGACTTTTGGAAAATAATAAGATGTCGTCAATGTAGATCAAAGTACTGTGCAAGATAGGATTGAAAATCCTGGTCATTGCCTTTTGAAACAATGATGGTGCAATATTTAATTCGAATGGTAAAACAGTCTATTGGAATTGTTCATTTGGAATACAGAAAGCTGTTTTGAATCTATCATCCGGATGAATTCCAAGTTGCCAAAATGCTCCTTTTAGATCGAACTTAGAAAATATCATGGCTTCAGCAAGATGGATAAACTGAGTTTTGGCTTTGGAATAGGGAACTTATCATCCCTAATGAACACATTTAATGGCTTGTAATCAATAACCAATTTTTTCTTTCCCTTGATCTTTTCTGATCTTTTTTCAACGTAAAATGCTTGGCATGCCCAAGAGGAACTGGTTGGTTCAATTAAAACTTGCTATAATAATGAATGACATTCTTCCCTGGCAAGCTTAAGATCTAATGGAGTTATACCCAGATGGGTGGCTTTGGTTGGACTTATATCTTCATTGAGTTTCAAGGGGATGTGAATGAAGAAATCTGGGCTTTTCCATAGGGGATGATTATGGACGAACTGGTCAAAGTTTCAACAATTTTTTTTGTATGGGTTGGAAATCAGAAGAGGAATGGGAAAGAGAATAGATCTTGTCGATCGGGGTAAAGGCTTTGAATTCTCTTTTACACTGAATTCCTATGGGAAGAATCCTTAGGGATTTTGAAAGACAATAGACATCCCATCCTAATAAAACATCTTTTTGAGGAAGTGGACTTCCAATGACGTGAGTCCAAATGATGCAATTAGGAAGAAGTTTAATCCCAATTTTTCTTTTGGAAATCAAGGTGGTAGCGAAAATCTGGTCATCGCAGCTCTAAATAATTGAGTATGGGAAGACCAACAATCTGATGGTAGGACTTTTGGATTAACCATGGTCTTATGGGATCCCATATCAATGAATGCAACAGCAGGTGTGGGTTTGCCATACTTTTCAGGAAGAAGCTGGATTTGAATATAAGGACTTATATGAGAGTTTTCAGATGATAGAATAGGCTAGATATTGAATATTTCCTCTGACTGGGAATCATCTTCTGAATCGGAATTTTTTGAATCAGTAAGGACAAGGATTGTTTCTTCAGTCATTTCTTCTTGTTCTGATAGGACAGATTTAGTGTCTACATCAAGATTTTCTACTTGTAACTATTGGGCGAGTTTTGCAGACTTTGTTCTGTTCATCGGGCACTGTTTGGCATAATGTCCTTTCCTTTTACAAATGAAACATCGAGGAGATTTATCATGTCATCATTGATCCTTCTTCTTGAAGAATATGAATTTCTTTCTTTTTCTAGAATTTTTCCTAAGTCGTTTATCAGAACCATAATCCTTCAAGTGTTTCTTCTTTTTAGGACTACAGATGCAATCCTTTTCTTTGTATTTGATTTGAAGATATGGCTTCTTGCACTTTTTATTAAACTTGTGGTTCTGTTTCATCATCTTCGAGAATATTTGATGAGTGTCACATAGTTCTCAAGAGAAGCTAAAGCAAGCTGGTGAATTTCTCCAAGAGAAATATCTCTCAAAGATCTTTGAAGAGCAGAGAGCTTTCTTTGTAGTTCAGGTTGAATGTCTTCTGGGAGAGATTTAATATAGACCTGTCCAAGGTTTTCATCATTCATTCCGCCAAGAAGATAATAACGTCTGGACATTCTCTGATAATGAAAATCAAGATCTTTCCTTTTTAACGAACAACATCTCATTTCAAAGAATTCCTGTATGACTTCATTAGCATGAGTATCAAGGTCTCCAATAAATTCTCGATAAAGAACACCAAGGGCTTGAGAAGGAGACTGTGATCTAATGAACGTCAGTTGTCTATATTCACTAAGACTTTGAAACCAATCTCTTAATGTTCCAGTGAATCTAGAAACGAATTCAAATAGAGCAGTCTCAAGATTGTTTCCTGGTTTAGAAAGTTGGAGGTCAATCCAAGCATGAAATTCTTCAATTCTATCTCTCTATTTTGTTGGTGATAGACCTTCAAATGAAAACCAAGGACCATTCTAGGGAACAAATTGCTTTGGGACTGAATCAGCCGGGGCTGATTCAACCTCAATAGGTTTCTACAACGGGAGTTGTAGTCTCAATTTGTTCATTTAATTCTTGGGTTCTGGATGATCCTAGGTCAGTTGGTGTTTCCATAAGCATATGTGAGAGATCTATAATCTTGTCATCTGATGTGGACAGGGCTTCTGACGATGCTTCAGTGGAAACATCACTGTCATTTTCTTCAGAGGATGCTTCAGGGATAGTTGGAATATTGTCAGCAAGCATTGATGGTGGTTGATCCTGGGATGGAAAAGGTTGTTTGAACTTTTGGTCAACAAAAGTGGGATTGAAGGATCCTGTTTTGGGGAAAGCTAAGGATCTCGAAAAGGGTGGTATGAGAGAATTTCTTCTGAGCATTTCAACTGTGGATTTGAAATGTTTAGAATAATTTGGCATGTAAGAGGGAGATGGTGGTGACTGAGATAGGAAAGAGGAATAGGATGGTGAATATGGAAAGGATTTAGGGTCATAGGATACTAGAGGAGGACGATGGAGATCTCGTTCCATCTGAGATAACTGATCTTTGAGTCTGTTAATCTCAAACTCCTTTTGATTGAACATAGGTTCAAAATATCCTTCATCAATGTATCTTCTGAGCTCAGTATCAAGATTAGAAACCCTTTTTTCAGGCTAGTGTACATCTCATTAAGTTGAGAATCAAAATGATCAAGGCTTTGATTTATTTGAGTGCCATGAGAAATAAGTTTGTCAACTTTATGATTGATGGAAACTTTATGATTGATGGAAGATAAAGTTGAATTTTGAGATCTGGCATTCTGAGTTTGCCAGTTTAAAACTTGCTTTGCTTGAGTGGGAGGCTTTCTGGAGCCATTTGGTTGAACTTCAGTGTTTTGAAAAAAAGGTCTAGAATGGATGTTTAATTCTGGATGTGCTCTGGGTTCTAGGGGTGGAAAATTTTTGTCATATGGAGAAGCCATAAAATAAGGAATAGGTTGGGTCTAGATTTGGGTAGGTATTGGGTTCTGGTAAGGAACTAGGTTAGGTTCTTCTGGAGGAAGTAATCCTTCTTGACGAAGAATTTCAAGTGCTCTATCGTAGATCCATAAAAGCTTTAGTTTAGGATCTGGACGTCGGATTCCTATCCATGGGCTGCTTGGGTCATCAAGCTTTCTTTGAGGAGTAAAAGGTTTACAAGATGGTTTGGTTTCTTTTTGGTATGATTTGTGGAAGTCACAATCTGGATCACACATCATAGGGTCGACATCCCAGATAAGGTGGTCATTAATCTTGTCAGTATAGATGGGAGATCCATCTGGATTGATACTGTCAATGGGAATGTCATCTTCAAAGTAACAGGCTTTATCATCAAGGACTAGAAGACTGGTGGAGTATAGGAAGAAGCACCATCTTTTGGGTCAAACACCGTCTTCACGGTTCCATATGGTAGTCTTTGGAACTTTGGATCTGAAAGATGAATAGGTATTGACTGCTGGTGAAGCTATTCATAGCTGGTAATCCACTTTAGAGGGATCAGCTGCTTCAATTCTTCTCTGGGGATTTGTCGTGGAATCTGTAGAATGGTTAGCACTTCATCTTCTCTTTTAGCAGTGATCATAATGGTGTTGTCAGACTGTCCCGGAAGGGGAAGATCACTAACATGATCTTGTAGTCTGTAGATTAGCTGATGGTGAAAAGTAGCCATGTAAGCAGATGATATCTGAGGAGCACTAGTGATTTGAAGTTAAACCTTTATATAGTTCTTTAGATTCTCATCCCTTACAAGAATATTGAAATTCGGAAAAAAGGTGTGACAGCCACTTCCAGCTTGAAGTGTAGTGAGAGAAGTTCCTATTGCAACATACTCATACTGAGTATAAGTGGTGTTGAGAAGAGTGATTCTTGCTGTAACAAGAAGTCCTTTTCTGCCATGTAGAGTGAGGAGAAGTTGAACAACACCAAAGTGAAAGTGAGTATAACCTTTTCTGATCCATTGGTTGATCAGATCTTGGTCAAGCTCAAGATCAATATACTGTTCTCTAGAAGAGGCTGGGATAAGACACTTATCAAGGGCTGTAGTCTAAACGAACTCCTTAACTTGAGGTCTGTTATGAGATATAAGAAGAGTACGGACTTGGTTGGCTAAGGATTTCTTTCTTCTGAAAATATTGTAAGGATTTACAAGAGGAAGGGTGGTCTCTTGGATTTGAGCAGAATCAGGAATATAAGAATATTCTACTAGGTTGGTAATCTTGGAAGAAGTAGATCTTTTAATGGAAGGAGGAAGGGAAATGAAAGAAGAAAGATGATTGTGAGAAGAAGGTGTATCCATGGTTTGCAAGTTTTCCCTTAAACTATTTGTATCTCATTCTTATAAAAATCACTTCTATGATCTTAACTCTCCTGGTCTCCAGGAAAGAACATGGCTCTGAATGAAATTGAATTTCAATTCAGAACAAAAAGGTGCACCCCCCCCCCCCTAAAATTTCTCACGTCTCCTCCGTCTCTATCTCTCTCTCTTCTCAATTTCCTCAACAGATATTCGGCCGATCGAAAAACGGAATGTACCATTGGATTCCTTGCTCCACCACCAACATTTCTACTGGAGCGAATTTGTCGTGGGAGCGACATAGGCACCACTCCTGGGGTAAGCTAAACCCTCACTTTTAACTCAATTTCTCCTTAGATCTTCAGCTAAATTGACGATCAGACACCACCATGGGATCTTCGTCTCAATTATTGTCATTTTGGTCGGAGTAAATTTTTAATTTGGGTTTCTTAGGTACCACTCCAAAGCGAGAGTGGGATTTGGGGAATTAAGTAAATTGGTTATGTAACACCCCGACCCCGAGGGGCTTGGGATATTAACTTTTTACTACTAATTTACAGCGGAAGCAAAATAAACTCAATTTTTATTAAACTAGAGTGCTAATTATCCATATTACAATCATTTATTTCAAAAGAAAAAAAATTACACAAACATAAATATCTGAAACCATACTAATATTTCTAATCAATCTCTATTTTTCTAATCCCCACCCGCATGCTTGCTAAGCCTGATTTTCGACATGTCCTTCAAAGTTATCTGAAATAAAATATGATTGGGGTGAGACGATGCTCAGTAAGTAAATAAGATTATTATTAGTGTGTGGCCAAAAATGAGCTTTTAAAGAATTTCGTAAAACAATATTTAATACTATAACTTCAAGACTGCTTTTAAAATAAACATAAATTTAAAAATTTCTGCATAAAATTTTTGTCATCAATTTCAACAGTAAATTTTTACAATCATATACTATAACTGCTAAATTAAACTTTTAACTTTAAAACTGTAAAAATATTTAATGATAAACATACATATACTTTTCCTTATACGTTTTCCTTAGATCGTCATTTAAGTACCAGAATGATCCTTTTCACGTAAACTTACGCTTTTCCTTCAAATCATCAGTAACTTTGTACACGTAATTAAATATGTATAAACATATATTATAAAAACCACCCTTAGGCCTTTTTGCCGTAAGTCATGTTTACCCCCATGATTGGGTTGTGCGGTCCGAAGACTAGACTTAGCTGGCTGGCCGGCCAAACTAAATCAACGTATGTAAACTTTAAGTGAGATTTTCCTTATTACGTCCTGGTCCGGAACCAGGTGTGCACTCAGGAGAAATCCACTAACATAAATAACCACTCTATAAACAGTGTGAGTGCACTCTGATCCGTATAAACTTTAAGCTGCGGTACCGAGCATCTGTAACTTTGAACTTTCGTTGCCATAAGGGGTTTTAAAATCATCTTATTATAATTTATGCAATTTAAATATAATATCGTGAAAATCTCATCTTTACTCATATTTTCATAAAAATGCAACGTAGAAATAAACTCATGCCACACAATTTTTGTATTAAAAATATATATAATTTTATTTTTGAATAGAAAGAAATGCTGAAAATTTACCCAAGGGGATTGGAACATTTCTTAACCCAAAAATAGATGCAAGTATATTAAAGATAGAACTGGTATAATTAAATATGCGTAAAAATAAACACATAGAAATTTTGTGGAACTAAGTAACATAATTAAAATTTACGTACAAAATAAACTCGAGTATGAATTTAAAATAAAAAGAAACTAACATAATCAAAATTTACTTACCTTCTTCCTTATGAACACTGTAACTATCTCTAAGAAATGAGATCGGAAAGAGTGGGTGATTGAGAACTTACTCAAAAATTCTCTCTCTACCACAATTTCTTTCACTCACTAATTCTTCTCTTCCTTGAAAAATTGTTGTGAAAAATGAAGGTTGAGAGCTTCCTATTTATAGGAAAATTTTGGGGAAGAAATGAAATTTATAAAAGTGTTGGGAGATGGGTGAAATTATAATTTTTAAAAATTAAAGAATGGGCAAGGTATGGGTTGAGTATGGGATAGGGATGGAGACCATGTGGGAGTGCTTGCCACCATTCCCACTAAATAATTTTTTTTTTATTAATTACTTACCTAATTAATTAATCAATTACTTAATTAATTATTTTATTATTTTTTTTCTAATCATTATTATCATTATTATTATCATTGTTATTAATTTTAAACTACTTTTAGTATTTATTTATTTTATTATTTATTTTTAAACAAGATTTAAATTTAAATTTTGAAAACTCATGTGGACCCCACATGGTCTTGTGGGCCCCACACAACTTCGAGACCCGAATGGCTCCTACGTAATTCGAATAACTCTTATACGATTTTATGCATCCTACATAGCTTTGAGACTTGTGCAAACCTCCATACGGCTTCGGGACTCATGTGGGCCCCACACAGTCTTGTGGGCCCCGCATAGGATACCTATATTATTATTATTTTATCATATATTTCTACAAATTATATCAGTTAAAACGTTATTTTATATACTTATTTACGTATATAAACAGTGTCTTGTGGCTCCGGGACTCATGTGGACCCCACATAGTCTTATGGGCCCCACATATGATACCTATATTATTATCATCTTATTATGTATTTCTACAAATTATGTCTGTCAAAACACTATTTTATGTATATATACTTATTTACGTGTACAAACAGTGTCTATCCTGTTTATCCTATGAAATTCCATTTTGACTAGGCCGACCTCCAGGGAGCGACTAAGCCGTAATGGTCTCTGAGCACTCGCTAAGACAAGGTCTTTCTTAGGCATCAAACATGGAATCAAGGATCCTATAGAAAAACACTTCTGTATTGATATTAACTTAATGACTATTTTTATTATTTTATTATTATTATACTTTAATCATATATATATATTTTTGGGTCATCATAGGTTATATTTGAGAGTATAATTATTTATTTGGAATTTATGGGCCTAGGAAATGTTAAAATAGTATTCTATTTGAGGTTGATTTAATTGAACTAGGATTATTGAATTAGGGTTCGGGTCCAAAGGCATATTTTCGGGGTCCCTATTGGCATAGTTCAAGAAACCAGGTAAGGGGAATATATATTAAACCATATTTTTATGAATTAATTGGAAAATGAAATATGTTATGAATATACGTATATTTGTTTTGTATGGGTTTAAATAGCCAACCGTTTAAATTACATTTTTTGAGCTTAGGGCTATTTATTTAGATACGTATATGTGAAAATGAACTGATGTAAGTAAATGATATTTTCAGGATTTATATGTAAAAAATAAAGGTATATTTTTAGTATATAAATGTTAAATGTAGGTTGAGTTATTTTACAGGAAATATATATATATATGAATTTTATTATTAAATAGTGTGGCATGAATAAAATAGAATTCTGTGTGGAATTATGTTATATGTATGAGATGCAGGATATATAGGAAATGAACTGAGTATGAAAACGATACATGAAATATGCTGCATGTGAGTGTTAATGCAACCATGGAAACAAAAATAACTAAAAGATGCTGGACAAAAATAGTTGAAAGATGCTGGGTAGCAGACTAGCGCATTTCTATGTGGACTAACACAAAAATAGCTGAAAGATGCTGAGACTAATACAAAAACAGTTGAAAGATGTTGGGAATATTATGAAATGAAATGAAAATGAGAATGAAATGGAAATGAAATGTGAAATGGGAAAGAGCCACGTAAAGTGAAATGCTATGAAATGTCAAAGCTGAGAACATGAATAGATGAGAAGTACAAAATAATGACAGACAAAATAATGTATTATGGTAGTATCATTATTTATGCTTGTAGAACATGTTATGTTTGGGCAGGGTAAACTTCTTGCCCGAGGGCTTGCTGAGAAAGGCGAGTGCTCTGGTTAGTATCAGGAGTAGCAGTAGACTGCATAACTTACTAGGGCAAGAGAAGATACTTGTATGGGCGGGTAGATATCCCTATTCTCGAGAGCCTTCGTTGGTAAACCTTTGGATGAACTGTATGAGTACGAGATTACTTGTTGACCTAAGGGTTTACTGAGTAAGGTGAGTGCCTTGGTATGCTTCAGTTGTGACCTTCGAGTTGCCTAAAGTATCTGAGCAAAGGGGTGCTACTTGTATGGGTGGGTAATTACCCTTATCCTTAGGTTTTTTTCATGGGCAAAATATTTTACATGTGATTGATTAGGTTTAGAAAATGATTTCAGAAATTATGTTAAAGATCCGAAAATGTTGAATATTATGTTGATTATAATCTAATGTTGGCCACACGCTGATTTAATATATTATTTCTTCCCTTATCGAGATGTGTCTCACCTGAATACAAATTTATCTTTTTTAGGGCCTCCATGAGATCGAGCTTAGAGAGCTCGAGGTTATTACAACATTTTTTAGTTATAGAAAGAAAGAGTATAATGTTGATGATATTTTGGGATGTATAAAGTTTATGTTTTATGCTTTATGTTTTGAAGTCTTCTGAGAGATGGATGGTTGTGAATACTGATTATTGGAGATATGTAAATATGTGAATACAAGTGGATGAAAAGTTGAGTTTGGTATATGGATAGAAGTAGAAAATTCTGACATTATATTGTTGGAAGATTATATTTATGTTTTCTACTGCATAAGTGATATTAGAATGTTAGTTAGCAGATAAATGAATGGATTAGTAGCACTCCGGGCCCACTTAAAGGGTCGGGGCTTTACACAACAGCTAGCTAGAGCATTTGCCTATAAATACAAGCCACTTGTATTAATTATACAACCTCTTTAACCTTTATTAGTGATTGATTGATTGTTGCAAGCATTCTAGGTTTTCATTTGCTCAAAACTTTTTTGCTTCTTACTTTTGTTAAATATCATATACTCAAGAGAGTAGTGTGTGGTTTTATATTATAATATCAGCTCAAGAAGGAGCACTCTTTATATCATCTACATTATTGTGATTGTAAATTGGTTCTTGGTGAATTGTATCAAGGAGGTTCTTGGTGAACCGTATCAAAGGAGGTTCTTGGTGAACTTCAAATATTGGCTCTTGGTGAGCATCAAGGATTGGTTCCCGGTTTGTAAAGGCTTCACAATCTTGAAAAGAGATTGAATAGTGGTTTTTGCAATCCTCGAGTGTGTCTCTAGTGTGCAATCCTCCAATCATTAGTTTGATAAGGCCCGCCCCTTGTTGTCTGGTCTAGGTGGAGGAGGAGAGACACAATGCTCCTTGGCAGACTCTGCTTGGGGCATTACAAATGGTATTAGAGCCATTACCCAGCCGAAAGTGTGATGAAATTTACATCTCCTGAGTTTGGAAAGACTTAAAAAAGATTAGATGTTACTACCCATATCAACAAGGTGCACCTTTCTTTTTGGGAGCCTTCCCATAAGAACTCTACAGTTAAGCATGCTTAGCTTGGAGTAATCTTGGGATGGGTGGCCTTCTGGGAATTTTTCTCACGAAGTGTGTGAGTGAGGACAAAACACACTGAAAAGGACACGTGTCGATCTGTGGGACCAGCCGTTAGTCCGATAAGGTCCTCCCTCTGTTGTTTGGTCCAAGTGGAGGAGAAGAGATATAGTGCTCCCTGACAGACTCAAGTTGGGGCATTACATACCAAGTCTTACTATTTTGGAGAAAAATATTTAATTCGCGAAAAGAGTCTATTCACCCCCCTCTAGACACAACTCTTAGGCCAATAGTATGTAAACAAGATTACATGATATAATAGATTTATTAAATCCCATGAAATATGAGATAATATGAATCCCATAGAATCTGAAATATTCACATATTTTATTAGGAGTCCATAAAATTTGCTTTATTGACATATATGCTCCTCAAATATTTTTTTTTAATCAATTAGCTCTAGTTTTTTAGCATATATGATTCTCAGATAATTGGCTTTGGATATTTGACGCTCCTCAGACTTTATTGTGATGATTTGCCTTGGATCTTTAGTATTTAAATTTGCAGCGAATAAAACCATCGACGGTTTGATGAAACCATTGATGGTTTGGTGAAATTGTCAATGGTTTGGTGTAAACGTCGATGACATCACTCTCATTGAGTGTGCCGAATTGTGATGCATTGTTAGCACCTTCCCATAAACTTTGGTGGGTCTGGAGGCAAAGTTTGTTGCAAAAAATAATGAAGAGTGACCTTTGAAGGTGCATATATTTTTTGTGATTATTGTGTGATCTTTGTTGACCTCATAGGTCACACCCGGTTTTGATAATGACAAATACTCAAGTATTTGATGGCTATCTAGTACATGTGCAGGTTTATATTTGCAGATACTTTGATGGCACATGAAGTAGAGCATGAAGACCCTGAAAATCAATTTTATGTTATAATTCATTATTATTCAATCTAGGTCTGTAATAGTAATTAGGGAAAATGGTCTGTAATATCATTGCTTTACCTGCATGGTAGGATAGATAAACTCAAAATGACCTAGACTGACCTTAGGTTCCTCATGCATGCATAAATGAATGCCCTATCGAATTTAAATTAATTATCATATGAATAGGGGCAGTATTTCAAAGAGAAAAGGATAAAAAATGTTGAAATTGGCATGTTCGGTCGATCAAACTCAATTACACTGAGATCTTTGGTCGACCGAACCCCAACTGGATCAACATGTTGACCATTCAGTTAACCAACTAAAGTATATAGGCAAGACCTGGTTGACCAAACTTCTCTGGGTCAACAAGTTGACCGCTTGGTCGACTTACCAGAATTATATGGGCAACGCCCTGGTCGACTAAACCCCCACGTGGGAAATGGCAACCGCTTGGTCGACCGAACCATGTAGTTCAAATTGATTCGGTCGACTGAATCGCATGGATTTGGAGATTCGCCCTTGAACCCTGCAAGTCCGGTCAACCATCCTTCTATTTCAAATTTCTCCAGGTCGACCAAACCCAGCCACTTGGTCAACCGAACCTTAAGTTCGGCTGACCAATGCTCTTGGGTTGGCGAGAATTATCGAGGTTAAAACACAGTTAAAATTTATTAACCTTAGTTAAACTTTTTCAAAAATGACTAATATGTCCTGAACGGTTATAATTTTGGGGAATTCTATATATACCCTCTCATTTGCAAAAATTAGTCAATGATTAGCAATCTTAATTAGCAAAAATCTTCTGAAATTTAAAAAATCATACTTCCATTTTTAAGCCTCCTACACTCATTCTTACTCAATTTTATTGCTTAAATCTCTTTGTAAGTGTGCTTGAGTGTTCTTTCCATAGGCTTAAGCTCTCTCTTGTTCTTGATTGATTGAGATTATTTTATTAGAGAGCAAAACTTCAAGTTTTCTTAGGAGACTTTGTTAATAAGTCTTCCTTAGGAATACTTCATTGAGCCTTTGAGTTTTGCATTGTCATTACAATACTCAAGGAGTTCACATTGGATTTTGGTTGCTAAAATATTTTACAAATCATTTTAAGAAATATCTTTTGTGCTTATCTTTGAGAAATTTATTTTGAGATATTTGCTTAAGTGATAAAAAATCTTTGTTGCTATATCTTGTGAGTGAGATTATCTTCTTGATACAAAGATTAAATAAATTTTTACAAACCATTATTGAATATCTCTTGTGGTTTATTTTGACAAAAACCTTTTGTTAAGATATCTAAAGTATACTTGTGATCTTTGCTGGTGCATTATGATTGAGAATATTATTTTGACACAAAGATCCTATCACTCACACTCTCACATACTGATTGCATTATTTGCATAAAATTTTGATAGAAGATACTAAGACCATATTGGGCTTATCTTATCATATCATTCGGTAGTGTATTGGTTAGATTGGTACATAATCTGCTTAGTTAAGAAGTATATCTGTTGTATGCAAATTTGTTTGATAAGTTTGTTGTATTCTAGGCGTGGCCTGAGGGGTGGTAATCCAGTCCGGTAAGGATTGGTTGTAAAAGTTAAGGTCAGCCCTGTGCTAATTGATCTGGTTGTTTAGGTGCCGCTCTACCCATTAAGTGAGCTTATAGTGGTAATCCTTGTACTTTTTAGCCAAGGCGGGGACACAAGTAGTTTGCCGAACTTCGATAACATTTCTGGGTGTCATCTCTATTTACTACTTTGTTGTGCATGGTTAGCTAAATTAATTGTGCAGTTTAATTTTCGCTGTATATTTATATTCATTTACTTATGTGCACTAGATTGACCCTAGGATTGTGTAATACTACTATTAGGGGATTGAAATAGGGGATGAAATTTTGAAAATACCAATTCACCCCCTCTTGGGATTACGGTAAAACTAACAATCTTCTTTCCAAAGGTAGACGAAAAGGAGAGTTGAGGCCAAATATGTTTTTGTGATTGTTGTGCGATCTTCTTTTTGAAGGTAGACGAAAAGAAAAATTCACATTCTTGTGATTTTTAAGCATATGCATTCTTGGGAGCCTCCCACATTGCATGATTTGTGTCGAGGACGGATATGTTCTACGATTGTTGTGTGATCTTATTTCCAAAGGTAGACGAAAAGGAGATAAACAGGAGATGTATGGATAATGCAAGAGCTGATATATTTTTTTTTTTGACGTAGTGTTCACAATGGCTCTGATACCATAAAGAAAAACTAAAGCATGAAAAACCAATGGTATTTTTATTACCATAATTGAACCGTGAACACTAAGTGCTTAAGGATGATTCAAGCAGGGGTATTTAAATAAGATTACATGATATAGGATATTTCTTAAATCCCATGAAATCTGAGATAATATAAATCCCATAGAATCTGAAATATTCACAGATTTTGTTGACCTTATAGGTCATTCCTGATTTTAATAGTGACAAATACTCTTTGTATTTGATGACCTTCAAGTTTGTGTGCAGGATCATACTAATTAGATCATATTGATGGCATGTGGCGACTTGAAGAGAAGCGAAGACCCAACATATTTATTTATTTATTTTAATTTATATTTGGGTATGTAATTTTTAATTAAGAAAAGGTTTGTAATAATGAATATCATGCATGTAGGAACTATAAGCTCAAAGGCCTTAGAACGACTCTAGGTCCCTACACATCACTTGAAAATCAAATGACCTTAGACAAGACTTCAGTCGACCTTTGGACGACCAACGCCGAATATTTTTGGTGTCCTAAAAAAGACCTCGAATGGCCTTAGGACCCACATACATACATAAACAAATGTGCTTATATGAATAGGGTTAATATATAAGGGGATTAGAACCAAAATGCATTAAAAATGAATGTTCGATCGACTGAACCCGTCAGAGGTCAACATTTTGACCATAGCACGGTCGATCGTACCTTGCCAAGTTCATACAACTTGGTCGACCGAACTCCCACACGGGTTAATGTTTTGACTCCTCGGTCGATCGACCAGACTTATACGGGCAACGCTCTCATCACCCGAACCCCAATATGGGAGATTCCAACTGCCCGATCGACCGAACTACATAGTTCAAAATCACCTGGTCGACCGAACCGTGAGGAATTGGAAAAATCGCCTTTAAGACCCTTAGTACGGTCGACTGAACTCTTAGTTCAATTTTTCAGCTGTCGACTGAACCGTGTGACTTGGTCAACCGAACCTTAAGTTCGGTCGACTAGTGCTCTCAAGTTGGCAAGAATTACCACATTTAAAATGAAGTTAAAATTTAGTAACTTCACTTAAACTTTTTCCAAAATGACTAATATGTCCCAAACGGTCATAATTCTTCCCATGTCTATATATATATGAGATCATTTTCTAAAATTAAGACGAGATTAGGGAGTTAGATTAAGAAAATTCTCTTTGAATTTTTGAGTGCACTTTCTTCATACGCAACCTATATACTCATCCATATAATCATTCTATTGCCAAATCCTTTTGAGTAAGAGTATCTTGGGAGAACCTACACTAGCTTATACTCTCATTGCTTTGATTGTTTGTTGATTTTATTGAGAGTTAAGTTCAAAAGTCTTCCCCCTTGATTTAATCAATAAATTCTTGTGTGGGGAAACTTTTTACTAGCTTTCGAGCCTTTGCATTTTATTGCGAGACTCTTAAGCTTGTCTTGTGTTGTGAAGCAAATAATTTTTGACAAGCTTAGTTTACAAAATATCTCTCGTGCTTAAAGGTTTTTTTTTATAAAATCATTTTAAGATATTTGATTATACTCTCTCATCTATTATTGTTGAAATTATTTTTTAGAGAGTTAGCTTGAGTTGATTCCAGATTATTTCATTGATAAATATTATCCTGGGATAACTCGTTTGAGCTTGTGAATCTTGCATTGTTGTTGCAAGTATTCAAAGGCTTGTTCTTGTGCTTTGTGAAATATTTTTTCAAACAAACTTGATTTCAAATATCTCCTGTGTTAGAATCTTGAGAAAATCATCTTAGAGATATTTTGATTACATTCTTTGAAAATCTTTGAAACCCTATTTGTGGTTGATATATATCTATATATTGTTTCAAAGATAGATTGCAAACACACTCTCACACTTTGATTGCCTAGTGACATTATCTTGAGAGTTGTAGTATTATCTGCACTGAGCTTATAGTTTTTACATGTTTGGTGTGCATTGCTTAGTGCTTGTGCATATTGTGGTACATATCTGCTTAGTGTTAGAAGCATTTTACGTGTACGCAAATTATTGTTTAAATGTATTGTATTCCAGGAAAAAGCTTGAAGAGGGAGACTAGCCCTAGTAAATAGCCCCGGATTGACTTAGACCCGGTTAGGAAAGTTAGGTGCATCGTCCTGGTAAGGTGTAGGTTGAGGTTAGTCCAGTTAATTGACTTTATTGTAACTGGTGCCGCACCACCCGTTAAGTGATCCTTAGTAGAATCCTTAGGCTTGCGAGTTAGAGGCGGGGACGTAGGTAGTATTGGCCGAACTCCGATAACATATCGTGTGTGCATGTTATTTTTTCATAATTTATTTATAGCACATGTATGTTATATTGTGAATGTTGCGCATGATTTAATTTTTGCATTTGAAACTGTATAGATAGACCCTAGGTTACGAATATACTGCAATTAGATTAGCTAAACTTAGGAATAAATTTTAAAATTTCATTCACCCGCCCTCTTGGGAATACACCAATTCTAACAGATTTTATTAGGAGTCCATAAAATATGCTTTGTTGGCATATATGCTCCTTTGATCTTTTTTTTGAATTAATAGGCTTTGATTTGTTAGCATATATTATCCTCAAACAATTGACTTTGGATATTTTTGCGCTCCTCAGACTTTATTGTGATGATTTGCCTCAGATCTTTGACATTTAAATCATCGACAGTTTGTTGAAACTATCAATGACATCACTCTCATTGAGTGTGTCGAGCTGTGATGCATTGTTAGCAACCATAATATGAATTAAGGTGTAGGATTGTTAATAAAGTTTAGTGGTATATGTGTTTTACCAAACTCCCATTGTTAATAAAGTTTAGTGGTATATGTGTTTTACCAAACTCCCATACTCATGCTTCATAATTACACAATAGTTATAATAAAAAAAGAATGAAGCATTTGTAAATGTATTCATATGCACTATTGTAATAATCTATAAGTGTGTTTACAAATATAGTTACAATTTAATAGATAATGTGAAGTTTCTTATTGAAGTGAATAGTGTAAAGTTATGTTTCTTGTTTCATCCATCCGCATAGGATTTTTTTCCTTTTAAAAAAAATGGTAGCATGGTAAGAGAGAGTGTGTATGTGTGGTGTGGTATGGTATGGTGTGGTGTGTGTGTGTGTGTGTGTGTGTGTGTGTGTGTGTGTGTTGTAAAGTTATGTTTCTTGATGTATGTCGTGACTTTAACGTGCAAATCTTTATGTTCTTCCTTAAACTCATGACTTCATCGGTTTGAAGTCATAAATGTATTCATATGCACTATTGTAATAATCTATAAGTGTGTTTACAAATATAGTTACAATTTAATAGATAATGTGAAGTTTCTTATTGAAGTGAATAGTGTAAAGTTATGTTTCTTGTTTCATCCATCCACATAGGATTTTTTTCCTTTTAAAAAAAATGGTAGCATGGTAAGAGAGAGTGTGTATGTGTGGTGTGGTATGGTATGGTGTGGTGTGTGTGTGTGTGTGTGTGTGTGTGTGTGTGTGTGTGTGTGTGTGTGTTTTGTAAAGTTATGTTTCTTGATGTATGTCGTGACTTTAACGTGCAAATCTTTATGTTCTTCCTTAAACTCATGACTTCATCGGTTTGAAGCACCACAATTTTTGAAGAAGTCTTCGTTGATCGAAGGAAAGATCACTCATGGCTGAAGGTGTGCGACTCTTCTTACTCATCTTCTGATGACTCTAGGTTGCTTGAAGTTGACCTATTTGCGACTCGATCCACAGCCCCACTTTGCACATTCACCTTGTATAGAGGGTTCACCTCCAAACCAACATAGTATTGCTCTATTCATTAAGCTCTTACATAAAAATATAAAATCAAAATTAACAAGCCATGAGATTGAGCCTTATCCCCTTTTGAGAGAGGACAACACATGCAAACCTTTTGCCTCTCTCTCTCAATTTTCCAAAAAGATCACCTTAAAAGCAATTGTCTAACAAGCCAACAAGCCATAAATTTGGGACGCATGGAATTCGAATGGTGAAATTCTAACTACCACATGATTACAGAATTCAACTAAATAGTACTAAATAATCGTGAGAGGTCATCAATTACTGGAGAAGAAGATGAATAGTCAGAAAGAAGAGGAATAGTCAAAAAAGCAGATAAATGAACTTTACATTATAGAATTTGGGACATTGATGGAATTTAATTTTGCATAAATTAAACATGACGGGTAAATTTGAGATTTTGATTTTTGTCACCTAGGACTAACAAAATTTGGATTTTGTGCTTTTAGAAGTACTATAATATAATTAGGTTTAGGAAGATAAGAATTGTTGTTTTCTTATTTAAGGACTACTAATAACTAGGAACTTGTAATTTAGTAAATGATATGACACAAGACTTTTTCCCCTTGTCCAAGCGTCTTACAAATCAACTTTACTCTATGACATACTTTAAATTAGAATATATAATTATATGTTAATTTACTCTCATCCTTTACTCTTTGATAATCTTTATTTTCTAGTGGTTTTTTTTAATAATATGTAATTTGAATTTGTACTCACATATTTGTTCAATCATATATGGATTTCTATTATTTTATTTTCAACTGAATAAATTTGTAAATCAATTTATCCATAGCAATGCACATGCATCTGGCTAGTTAACTTTTAGATGAGCTTTATTTTCAAATTGAACCCAATTGAAACTCAAGTATTAAATTGAAGCTTGATTTACCTTTATTGTTGAAATTTAAGGTCCAATTAGATAAATAAATACATAAACAAACAAATAAATAAAATTTAATAAAATAAAATGATGCGTGCTATGTGTTGTATTTCAATTATACAAACCAACTCATCATCTTTGAAGCGGTTCACTAGTCATCGAATCGACGAATGACAGATGGCAACTTGCTGACATTGATTCGAAACATGTGTTATATATCCACAAACTCTCAACTGCGGTAGTTGGACATAAGAAATGTGTCATAGATCTAATCGTTTATCAAGTCATATGATGTCCGTCATATGAAAAAATATAATTGAGTTGAACGACATCACCTAGTGACATCATGATGATGCCACATAGCCACATGTTGGTACCACATTTTTTTCCACCTCTATTTGCTGACTTCAGCATGACATTATCAATGGACATTATCTTGACATTAGCCCTAGATGTAGATTGCTCACGACACCACTTGTCCTATTAAACTCTTTTTTAAATTTTGAATTAAAATATCATTTAAAAGCTAGCCAAAAAAAAGAAAAGAAAAACTATCTAGAAATTGCCAAAAGATTAGGAAATACAAAAATTTCTAACAAATTGGAGAGCCAAGAAAATCCATAAAAATAGAAAATATCACAAATATAAAAATTAAAAAATAAAGAAATTTCACATAATTTTTTAAAAAATATTCTAGTTTGTAATGTATTTTAAGCTTTGTTTGGCTTTACATTCATGTTTTCTTATTAGTATCCTATTGTGTGTGTGTATGTGTGTGTATGTGCATGTGCATTTGTGTGCATGCTTCTCCCATGATGGGATATTCGATAATTGAGGGTCAATAGTCCTTATTTACACTTGGGGGATAGTTAGTCTAGCAAAACCACCTTAAATTCACTTGATGTTGTTAGACTTTCTAATTTTCCATGCATGATCTTATATTCATTTTATTTGTCTTGTTTACTTCTATCGCATGTTTTCTTATATATCTTACATATTGTTTGCATGCTTATCTCTATCTTGCCTATGTGCACAAGTGGGTGTATCCCCTACGATGGGAAATCAATGATCAAGCCTCACTCATCACTTTGAGGGGTGATTAGTCTAGCATAATCACCTTGAATTCACTCAATGATTCCATTAGAAATTTTAATTATGTGCAATACTTTCATACCTGATTTACTTTCTTTGTTTGCATTGGTTGCATGTTGTCTTGTAGTTTTGTTCATTGTTTACACGTCTTTCCTGTTTTGGATGTGTATGTTGGTCTGTGCACCCTCCATGATGGAGAATAAAATAATGGGGTATGTAGACCTCACCTTTAGATGTAGGGGGCAGTTGGTAAAAAAGATATCACCTTAAATTCACTTGATGATCCTATTAGACTTTTGGATTGTGTATGTGTATATTATATTCGGCTGGCTTGCACTTCTTTCTTTGCTTTTCACTATAATTTGTAACAAAACCTATGATGAACCTTGGAGACTATGTGCGTGCTTATGAGATCTTGAGGTGAGAATGGTCTTTGTCTTGTACAAGTCTACCCTATTAAAAGGATGATAAATTAATAGAAAAAAAGAACCAAAGTCTTGATAAGTTAAATTTGAAGGTAATGTTAGACTAGTACCCTATCGTACTCTCGAACCCAACTCTAGTGATGCAAACCATGACCCAATTTTTTTGGCCTTATGTTTTGCTTAGAGACCAGCTAATCAATAGTAATTAGGTGATACCTAGGTAAGTAAAATATTAGTAATGATTTCTTGGACTTTATTAACCCCATTTCATAGACACCATTACCCCTCACACTACTATACTATTATTTCATATTGGGAAAGCCATTCCATGAGTGGCCAATTCAACCTGCCAAGGGAGCTTTTCACCCATATATGTGTGGTTATATGCCATTGAACTAGGATCAACCATAAGGCCTAAGATTGCTTGATATAATGATTTTCCTGGCCAAGATCATAATGGGTACCATTAGTGGTTCGAAAGTTCTTGGTCCTTATAACGAAACACACAAAGGAATTTGCTTGTTGTAATTAGAGGTTGCTCGCCCAAGACCTACCATGTGGCTACCATGGAAAAAAAGGAATGAGGAAGATTCACTCTTTGACAAGGCACATATTCTCAACTAAAAAACCAAGCTCTCTCTCTCTCTCTCTCTCTCTCTCTCTCTCACACACACACACACACACACACACACACACACGCACTCACACACACACAAATTATTACTATGGCTATTATTATTATTGTCAAATAACATTATTACTGTTAGTATTATTAAAAAATTGAAAATTAAAGTAGCATTTTTGTAACTACTTGAAAATTTTAAAAGGAAAAATATAACTACTTTCAAAAGCAAATAATGTCAAAACCTTTTATTGTTATTCAATTTTCATATATAAATATTTTATAATTAAAGAAAAATTAGCTAGTTTTTTTGTACTTCTTTGGAAAATTGAATTAAAAAATATAAAATATTTTTCACAATCTGATGAGCCCCTAATGTTTGAAAATCGTAAATGAACAAATATCCACTTGTAACAATGACACAAGTTGCAAGAAACATGGTCCACTAACCTAGCAAAAAGGGGGTAAAAAAAAAAATGGTACATTCTCATTTAGATATATATTTTTTAATAAATATAGGGTCTCAAATTCAACAACAAACGCAACTCAAGCATTCCACTACATCATTCAGACATTACCAAAAACGTGTCAACCCCCATCCTAACAAATCAAACACAAACATCCATCATGGCTACTGCTTTTATTTATTTATTTATTTTAACTATCATTTTTTAGGAACAAGTCTTGTAGAATCTTGTGATTGTCATCGTCTAACTCATGCCCTTGTATGCCACTAACATCCCTTTATTGCATATTTGCTTAGATATGTCTGGAATGAAATCGAATTTATCATTTAATTTCTTCATTCTGATTGAAACATTACATTGTTGCTTATAAAAAGATTAGATGGTACTTGTATTGATGCCATGCCCGCCGTCACAACCCCTCGAATTGGATAGTTTGAAATAGCTGAGAATCCTAATTAGGATCTTGAGTCACATTTGGTTCATAAAATGTCTTAACTTCAACGACACAGCATTAACAATACAAGGATTTAACTTACAAAGAAATATGTATTATCACGACTTGCGGATATTTTAACAAATCAATTACATAAAATAGATAAATAATGTCAGTTTCCAAATGTTATGATTAAAATTTCTCTTCAAAGAAATAATATAAATTTATGCATGTGTGAGTTTTGAATTACTATATCTTTTTTACAATGGTTGTCTTATTACACACGATTACTTTGGTTTATTAGGATGACTTTCCTAAAAATAAAACGGCTGTATTATATGTATTTGATAACTTGTAAAGGAAAATACAATGTCGTCATTAATTAAATGGCAATGCAATTTTTATTTTTATTTTTTGAAGTCCATAATATGAAATAGATTAAGCGCGACTCTTTTGGAATTCAGCATGAGGATATTTTTCTATCATATTTCATATTCAATAAAAATAATACGTGCTTGTGTGTGGATTACTTTTCTCTAAATAATTATATCACTATATAATTTTGCTTCCATTACTATCTTATTCAATTTTATTTTTAGGAGTGGCATTCTGCAAACAAAGGGAACTTAATGGATTATGGCACTTGCATAAATCCTCACACATACCTCCACCTTGTACGAAGTCCTCTCTCAAACTGCTCCACATTGGACCTATGATTTTGGTCGCCACAAAATCAAATAAAGCTCCACATAATATAAAGGTGAGTTCCCCTCCACTCGTTCAATGGAAATGAGACATATCTTCTACTTTGCATTGTGTAACTTTCAGACATAAACCAATGCAAAGGTAAAAATACTATCACCTGCCGGGTTGCATGGATCAATTACTGTCATTTTCTTAGCTGATATGGAGTGACTTGTTTAGAGTAGATGCAAAAATGCAGTGCCACTCCAATCAATGGAAAAATGGTTCCCCGAACTTCAGACATTTTTGCCCAATATTTTATCAGCAACTGGAAATATAGGAGCTATATCCACTGGCACCTGGAAATAAAAGAAAAGGAGAAAACTGATGAAAAGATGAGAACAATCCCCCTAAAAGAGAATTTTCTGGGTCAAACTCCAGTGCATGTCATGTTTTCAGAAAAAAATATTTCCTGCTTTTGTTCTTTATTACCATTAGTTTTCCTTTTAAATGATACGGAGTACAAAAATTCTTTGGGTAAACAAAGGAACATCCCTGGAGGTGCTTGGTAGCGACCTCCTCTGAGCTTCCGAAAACTGCAATATTCTCCCACTGTGATCAACTCCCTTGTATCATTAACTAAAGACTAAACAAAATATTTTAACACTCAGGTAATGGTGAAGGGACTTGAATTTGAATGCAAAAAGGATCTTGAAGGGAGGATATTGCAGTTTTTAAATCCTCTACGGAGGTAAGTGCTAAATTTAGAAACCTTGGGCACATGCCTAAATTTTATCCTAATCCGTTTAGTTGTATGCCACCTCTTTATCCAAGTCTGTCTAGAGACTTTCCCAATGAAGCTATTGTCAAATCATTTAGCTGACCAATTGAGGACTTAAGCCTGTGCAGTCTCTTTGTGCAGCGTTACTGACTATATTGATAACATTTAAAATGCCATATTATCTTGCTAATCTCTTTTATCCAGTGACTAATTTTCTTAAAATGAGAACACATGCATAAGTGACAAATAGAATGTTACAGCTCATACCTGAATCTTCTCCAATTTTTCCAATGCATGTTTCAATGGTGGTGTCATTTTGCAGTACTTTTGCATAAGCAAATTTGCACCGTCTTTGTCACCTTTAGCCTGTATGGTAAGTATCTCCCTGCTCAAGCTCTCAACTGCACTTCCAACCTTCCAACACAAAAATATGGCCTAAATTTCAATCTCCATTAAAAATTAATAAATAGGGAAGTTTGAATAGTTTACCTTATCAAAATCAACAGAAATCATTCCATCCTGATGCAAAATAAAGGCCCCTTTTTCGAATAACCAGTTAAACTGCAGTGCTTGCCCTTTCCTGATATTGTTCAGCAACATATAGTTTTAGTAAAAAGTAACATTGCATGGTGGATCAAGGCAGAAAAAATAGAAGGCATACCCATGAGCTTCCTCTAACCCAAAACGTACTGAGCGGAAGCATCCAGCAAGGAAAGATACATACATGGACTTAATCAAACTCTTTGAAAGCAAACCCTGCACCACAGAATAAACATTGACCATAAAACTAAAAATTTTTAGATATTTCATGACATCCAACCAACATAAGTATTAGTACTGTGAAGTGGATTTTCAATTTTGAATAAAACACTTACAACACCCACTGCAGAGAGCTCCTACACCATGCCAAGCCCTAGGGAGTGCATAATATACACCAACCTTAACTCCATATTTTGAGTGTTTTAGCCACTTGCACTTTGAACTCTAGATTTGAGGTATAACATACTATCACTCATCTTCCAAAACCAAATTTCTTCTATTTTGCGTTTTCCCTGAAAAATTATGAACTTGGTGGAAATGGGATACAACAAGAATAAGAACAAGCCTTAGGTCCCACTAGGTGTGGTCAGCTACATGAATCCTTTTCGCCAATTCACCCGATCGAAACATTTTACTCCTCTAACTTAGAGCTATTAAATACTTCCTTACGACCTCATTCCAAGTTATTTTACGTCTACCCCTACCCTTTTTAATACCAGATTAAAATAACTCAACTCACTCCTCATATGTGCACTACTAGGCCTGCATTTCAAATGCCCAAACCATCTAAACTGCTCCTCCCTTATCTTGTCTTTGATTAGTGCTATGCCTAGTTTATTGCATGTCTGTTCGTTACGTTATTTATCTTTTAATATTATACCACTCATTCACCTTAACATTCGCATTTTGGATACTTTTACTTTTTGTACATTTTGTTTCTTAATGCCAACATTTTGATTTATAAAGCATGGCTGGCCTTACACTAGTCTAATGGAACTTTCCTTTTGATTTTAAGGGTATTCTATGATCACACAACATGCCGACACACTCCTCCATTTTACCCGACCTCCATTTCTGGAAATTGGATCAACCTCTGATATTGCTTGGGGCATCCTAGGGCTAAAATTGAAAAAAAAACAAAAACAAAAACAAAAACAAGATTCACCCACACTACTCAATTCTACCACTCGTAGTTGGCCTGGTGAAAGACATTTGGAAATCAGCCTAAATTTATCAATTAAATGAACATACAAAGATACGAGAAGCATGAATTACACAAAGAATATTCCCAACCATAAAGGTGGGTATCAACCATGGTGCTGGCCTCTAAGAATAAAACAGCAGGTACATTATTGAACAAAAGTGCCATAGTATTGTAGGACAAGAAGCACCAAGCTCCTTTGATAGAGATCAAACCCACTCCCTTAAAGAAGGATAAATGGGAAATGGAAATTTGTAAATTACCAATGTGTAGGGATATTACTGCAGATATTCATATTGTTTAATGAATGGGTAGATAAACTGGCTCAAAATAATCTATATGCCTTTCTCTTAGGTTTTATCCCCAAAAAATAAGTTGGCCTATAGCAAGTTGGCTGAGCTCATGATAAAATTAAAGTGAGGAAGTAGGATTAAGCCTGTTGAAAAGTGCTGAATGTAAGAGAGAGGCTTATTATAAATGATAAGACATGATGTGACTCCCGTTTAGTAGATTATAAGAAATCACAATGTTTAGCGCAATTTTCTTTGGCTTGAAAGCAGAACCTAATACTCCACTCAAATCTAAGAACATTTTTCTTGGATAATAGAATATTGTATTAAGAATAAAAAAAATGTACAATGGAGGAGGACAAGATGTCCTCAATATATCAAAAAGCTACAACCAGAAAATTACATGAGAGATGCCATCCATTCCCTTTGAATATCTGACAGCGATAACCCTCAAAAGACCCTGAAAGAGCGAGCTCATAACAAAGCCAAAAAATAGCACTCTACCCAGTACATTAGGGCAAGATGTGCGGCTGTTAAAGATTCTTAGCAAAAACTGCTCTGCTCCATAAAACACCTCCCTTTCTACTAGAGCCAAAGCCCTTATGTTTCACTAGCAAGAAGTTTCCCACATCCCGAGGTATCACCTGAGCTTCACCTGTGTAAAAAGAGCATTCCAGAGGTGTGATGCCACCTTACAATGCAGAAAAGGTGAGCATCATTTCATTGGTCTCGTGGCACATAATATACATGTCAAGTAGAGAGACATATAGGGACTTCTAATTTGAAGCATATCATGCATATTAATCTTATTCAGTAACATAGTCCAGATGAAGGTCTGGATTTTCCAAGGAACCTTGGCCTTGCAAATGATGTGGCTCCAAGGAAAAGCAATATAAGAAGGGGTGTTTAAGATGCGTGAGGAGAAGGATTTTGAAGAAAACAACTCTAGAGAATCACCCTCTCACTCTCTCTCATTCTCTACTGGTAGAAACAAAATGGTCTAACACAGAAAGCAAGGTGGTTAGCTTGTCGACCACTATCCTGAAATGGAAATCCCACGAAAGAGGGCCGCCCTCAAAAGATACAAAAGAGCTGATAGGTGTGTTATGGACAGAAGAAATTTTAAACAAATGAGGCACATTCAACTCCAAAGGAACCTCACCCACCCACACATCCTCCCAAAACTGCACCCTATTACCATTCCCAACTTTGAAACAGGTGAAAGGGGAGAAATGGCTTGCCACCTGGGACACAAACTTCCATGGGCAAGCATGAGAAATAATACCACTTCCTCGTCTCCAACCCATTTTGATGGAGCCCATATTTGCTTTTGATCACCTTGTTCCATAGGGAGTCTACTTCTAGTGAAACCTCCACAACTATTTACCAATTAGGAAGATGCTTTTGGATACCACATTGCCAACCCCCAGCACCCCTTTCGATTGAGGTTTACTGGCCGCTTCCCAACCAAGTGCCTCTTTCTTGCCCTCCCCATGACCAGCCCAAAGAAAGTCATGCATCAGCTTTTCTAAAGCCTTGGTGCTTTTAGTTGGCACTCTAAAAAAGGAAAGTAAGTAAATAGGAATGTTGGATAGGGAGGCACTAATTAGACTGACAACCCTGAGCAACAAATACGCTCTTCCAACTCTCCAATCTCCAACTCTCCTTCTCTATCACTGGATTTGAAAGGCTGTGGAGTTTTTTCTTGGATGCAAAGGTAAGTAAGCAGTCATTCTAGAGACTGCCAAGGCTTTAAGAGTAAGAAGATCCTGAACGCCCACCTTGATGCCAGCCACCCCGCTCTTGGATAAATTGACCTTTAAGCCTGAAATCTTCTTGAAGATCTTAAGCAAGATAACTTCACAGAATTTTGCAACATCATCTCAAGTAACACCATGGAATTATCAGCAAATTGAAGATGAGAAACCTCCACTTCCTCCCTCCCAACATGAAGACCTCTGATCACTCCCAAGCCTTGGGCACACAAGAACAGTCTACTCAAGGTGTCTACCACCAGGGGGTGAGCAAAAAAGGAGACAACAGATCCCCTTGCCTGAGCACCCAAGACACATTGAACCATTTTCTAGGTTGGCCAGTAACAATGACTGACAAGTTGGTAGAGCATAGCAACCTTTGATCCATTTCTGCCACATCACCCCGAAACCTATCATACACATAACCTTTAATCCTATCATATGCTTTCACAAAAACTAATTTAGATAAGAGCCCCCTCCTCTTAACATCCTCAACAACCTCATTAGCAACAAGCACAGCATCTAAATTATGGTGAATGTAAATCTTCTTTTGGTTGTACTATGAAATTCACATGTACCTTGTGTTTTTAACAAATGCTCTTTTTCTGGCTTATCACTTGTACTTAAATGACGATTTTTGCAAAACTATTTCTTTCCTAGGCCTGCCTCCATTGGTTTATGGATGGGACAAGGCTAGTCACATACCATAAATAGGGACGTGACAAATATAGGCAACCAATTGCAGCGCACAACTCAGAAGCAACCACAACAAATAGTGCAGATACAGAAAGAAGCATTTGAAGAGTTCAGGAGGCGGTCATGATCGTCACCATCATATACCATAAGCAGGGACAAAACAAAGATAGGCCACCAATTGCAGAGCACAACTCTGAAGCAACCACAAGAAATAGTGCAGAGACAGAAGCATTTGAAGATTTCAGGAGGTGGTCATGATCGTTACCATCATATACACATTGCAATGCAGCACCTTCAGGCCTCATGACTCAGCCAGCATACAGTCAGGCAAAGAACCAATCAAACACAGCAATCAAACAACCTCAGTATATGAGTGAACAATGCCATTGATACAAATCACATTCAGTGCTGGAACTGTTAATTGAACAGCAACTAAGCCACTAAACTACTATCTCAAGTGGGGCAGGACACACACAGCATTCAATAAGGGATGAACACACTTAACCAGAAGGAGAAATAGATCCCTAAACAACTCTCAATCCAGCTTGTTGATTTTAGA